>NC_138130.1:76645942-76896069 GCF_964188305.1 Podarcis bocagei | reverse complement strand
GCTCCTAATCTCTGTGCTTCCCCTTGCCCACAAATGTCTAGGACACAATTGCATATTTACACCTGAGCATCAACGGCAGTGTGCACTGCATTGTGAGGAAGGAAATTTCCAAGGATGTCAGCTTGGCATCAGATGGGAACTGCTGTACCGTGACAAAGTTAGGATATTAACATTTGTTCCGGGCAGTGCTAATATAATTTTATTTGTCTGTTATTATTTTGAAAATGTTTATAGAATCTGCTCTTTGGTCACTTAGGCTGCTCTTCCATTCATGCTTACATGAGAGTAATCCCCATCAAACATAATGGAGCTTCTTTCTGAAAACATGGAAAAAAATTGCACAGCGAGACCTCTGAGGTGACTAACAGAGGCAGTTTTAAAAGTATAGCAATAATAAAAGACAGTATACACACTTTCAAAAATAAATAAATCAGACACATGCAACAAGACAGTCAATGTGGCTACTACATATTAATGGAAAATTTTTCTAAGACACAACCCCGCAGAAAGATAAACAGCATACAATTTCTTTCTGGATTTAGCTGGAAATCATTGCATCCTTGAAATCCCTGAGACTAATAAGCCCAACGGCTTTATCCCATCTAGACTAGTGGCAGATGCAATTCATGTAAAGCCTAATCCTTTCCTGAATCTTACTTAGCTCTTTTCCCCTACAGTATCCTTCAGCAACAAGTACCCTGGGTTAATTATATGTTGATTGCCAACTCTTTTGTGTCCACAGAGAAAACATTGTGTTAAGTATTGGGACCTTGCTGCATTATTTTTGTCCTCCAATTCAGTTACTTTTACAAGAAAACAAAGAGAACAATGATGGCTCTGAATTATACACAGGTTTGTAAGAAGGGGCTCTCATTTTGCAAACTATTCCCTGCTTGTGGATACACTCAGAAGCCTTCTTGGAAAAAGCACTGGGTGAATCAGATCTCCCTGTCATACGAGCAACTGCACTGGCACATACAGTAGCAGAAGGGGAGGCGGGGTGGTGCCACTTGCCTGCCCTCTGGTTGGTTGTGTTGCTGCTGCTGACCGGGAGGTAGAGGGGAAGCAGACGCAGTGCAAATGCAATAGCATCAGGAGCACAGGTCTGGCTTGCCAGGGCATTTGCACCGTGCCACCTTCCCATCATCTTGCCCCCTCTGCTTTACAGCAACACACCTGAGATGAGCAGCAGTGCCCCATCATGCCATTCACTACTGTAGAGAAGTAGCTATTGAAGTCCTATTTATCAAAAGACCAGAATGAATTTGTCTGCTAAAGCTTTTGTCTTGTTTTGTTTGCAATACATAAAGCCAGTGTTGTAGCTCTGAGAGGCTCTCAGAACAGATTACAAAACATTCTCATCATCCTAATAAAAGCATTCAATTCTGCTAGCAGAAACAGCAATGGTGTTGTGTGCCTATGGTGACAGAACAATGGCATTGCCTAGCCTTGTCCTTGCTCTTTCCTGGAGTTGCTCTTCAGCCTCCTCCACTAGGCATCACCTCCCCTGATATCCCCAAGGCTTCTTTTTCTGGTGGTTGCCAGTTGCCAGGCGGCAGCAGCTTCCATTGATGTCCTCCAGGCTGAGGAGCTGAGCATCTGGATCTTATACCTGCAAGATGCCACCAGTAAGAACCTGGAGATCTTACCACCACCTTACCTCAACCCATTCCTGTCCTGGGATATGCAGCACCCCACCACCACCAGGAGGACATCGCTGATGCTCCAACCCCTGGCATGCCTTTGTTGCACACAACCCCATCCACATGTTGAAAAAAGGTGTGGAGGGGACCACATGGGCCAGATCCATTCCCTACTGCCAATATAGTCAGGGCCCCTCTTCCCATGAAGAAACTCTGCAGGTGTGCATTACTTTGGGTGCAATTTGAGCATCTGCCTTTACAGATCTTGAGATTATTCTGTTGTATTTTGCATCTGTTTTCTGTGATTTCCAATTTGAAAACCTTCAGGGAACTAATTTTAAAAATAATGCAAAAGCTGAGATTGTGTTGTATTCCTCCGGTTTAGGTGTTAAACATATGGATGGTATTATTATTATTTTGACCTTTATATGAAAAATAAAAATATATGTGGGCAACAACTTACAAGTTAAAAACATTTTGAAGCAAAACTGAAAAGGATATAGAATGCATTCCAAGAAAACTACGAAGTTAGGACATAAATCAGCTCAAAGCGAGTATGCTCAATAGCTGGGGTAGAGAGCTTTCTCAGCCTGATTGCCACATTTGCTGATGGGCAACCTTTCTAGGGATAAGATGCAGAAATGGCCAGAGCAACAAATGCAGGTCTTATCTTTGTAAAGGGGACTATGGTCCACCCATGCAAAAGTCAAGGGTTTTTTTCCCCTGACACCTGCTTACATTCATCCAGCCAGGCAAGCCAAAGGCCTTATCAGAGTTCAAGGACACAACCTAGCCATACAAAAGCACTTGAAGATATCATAGAGCCAGGTGACAGGTGTGTAGTCTGGGGAACACCCCTAGGGCCAGAAGGTCTTGGGGGCTACATCTGGTTTTGTCCTATGGAGAGAGAATAAGTGATGCTCCTTAAATGCAAAACTTTGATGTGGCTTCTCTGTAGATGGGTTGGATTGGCTAGCCAAGAGCATATGGATGGGTGGTGGGGTGCGAATAGACGGCTCCCATATATGTGGTTCTGTAGTCAATAACTTGTTTGGTTTTTCATATGAAGGCTTCAGGGACATGTGGCCCTGATCTATTCCCCACTCTGACAAGAATCAGTTTGTTGTCCAGCTTTTTCCTGCTGGGGTTTGCTACCCTTCAAATTGTGCTTCAGTTTTCACTTTGATGTATCACTGCTTGAAGCCCCAAACCTTAGCAACACTTTAAAATATCAGGGTGTTGACCATATAGCTGTATCTGTGGCTATAAATTTTCACTATTTGGTTTGTTGGAGGCGGTACACGCCATGCCACTGTATGATTAGTTTGGTCATCCCACTGGAATGGGCCTGGACAAGTTCAGTATCTGCTTTTCTTAATCACTGTACAATCTTGCAATTGAAGCCACACACACAGCAAATGGGTATTTAGAGTCATACGACCTCTGACTGTGGAGGTAGAGAACAGCCATCAGGGTTAATAGCCACCAATAATAGCCTTATCCTCCGTGAAATGGTCTAATCCTCACTTAAAGCCATCCAAATTGGTGGTCATCACTGCTTCTTTCTGGGGCTTCTTTTTTTTGGGGGGGGGAGGTATGCTCAGAACCAAAGCCACATTCCATGGAAATGAAGAGGCTGAATGAATCAACTATATACATACTAAAATAGATGCCTATGCGGATTATTCCTGCACACAATCACCCTTCTGCTTATGCCCATCCACCTCATATCACTCATAGGCAGCACAAAGAACAGGGACCACAAAGTCAATCTTAAAAGACCAGGCAGGTTCATAACTGAAGTAGGTTGTTTCTGAGATAACCTCATCCTAAGCCATTTAGGACTTTAAATCTCAATAGGAGCACTTTCAACTGAGCCCAGAAACAACGGGCAAGTAGGGTTACAGGAAACTGTAGACTGAAACTTGGGTGGCAGTTCTGATTGGACTACATTGCTAGGTCTCGCCATAATTCCAGTAGGGCTACTTGCAAATAAGTGGTTTCAAGATTGCGGCCTTGGCCACTGAAGTGCAAATCTGCATAAGGAAATTTAGGCAGCCTTCCGTTACCATAGCATCTGCGAGCACCTTACAGTCTCTAAAGCATTTATCCTTTCATCAGCCGAGTGAGGTATGGAAGGTCTATTATCTCTTCGCTTTATAGGAAGAGAACGTAGCCTACTTCCAACAATCTTTTTTGCTTTCATGGGAGATCATTAGCATGATTCTGTGGAGAAATACAGCAAAGAATAATGGGCACACACACAAACCCTAGCAGAATCTACACAGGCTTTACTGTCTGATGAGGAACTCCACATCTGAGCCTCCCCTGAATAATTAAGAACCATTCCCATGACTGTGGTCCTAATCACTGTACTTCAGCAAATGTCCCTTGGATCATTTCCAAGGACACATGTTTAGGATTGGTGTGTATTAGTGCTGCACGGATAATTTCTTCTGCTTCCCCCCATCCCCTAGACCATTATCCACCAATTTAAGAAAAAAGGAATAGCATTTTAAAATTATGCATGACTAGGGGCTGCTGCACCTGTTTGCATGCTCACCACACCTGCCTACCTGCCACCCCCATCAACCCCACCCCACCCCTTGCCAACACCTATAGAAATGACTTAAATATGGGAGGTGTGCATAGGACAATAATATATGAGCCATTCAAATCATATAGGCACTTGACCAGTAGGCTTTCATCTTATGTTGATGAAAATCAGTTTTCTCCAAGATCGCCTGAATCTGGTCCACAGGTACCCACTCAAGAACCAAGCCCGAGAAGGAGAGATTGGCAACTGGATGGTGGCTACTTAGATTGTCCGAATCCAGGGAGGGCTTCTTGAGGAGTGGTTTTACCTGTGCCTCCTTTAAGCAGGCAGGGACCACTCTCTCCTGCAGGGAGTCATTTATCACCTCTCTGGCCCAAGCAGCTGTCCCCTCTCTGCTAGTTTTTAATTTTGGCCAAGTCTTTATTTTGCCTAGTCGTACCTCATAAGTCAAACACCTTGCGAGTCAAACCTTTTGGCTCCTGAATGCCACAAACCCAGAAGTGATTGTTCCAGTTTGCAAACGTTCTTTGGAACCCAAACATCCGATGTGGGTTCCAATTGGCTGCAGGAGCTTCCTGCAGCCAATCGGAAGCCGCGCCTTGGTTTCTGAATGTTTTGGAAGTCAAAGGTATGGCTATATTCTAAACCACCACCCAGAGTATTTATACTGCCACTGTATTCTTGATTTGTCCCTGCTTTATTTTATTTTATTTTATTTTATTGCCAATAGGAGGTTAATATTTTTGTTAGTGAGTTCACTACTAGCCTAGCCACCCTGACACCATCAAGCTGTAATTGGCTTGTGTTGGTTAAGTAGTAGGATGCATTGTGAGCCCACGTGCAAGCACAGGTTACACATCTCTGATACAAGGTGCATTGACTCCAGCTGAAACCATGCAGGTCTTGTCACTTGACCCTTAGAGACTGAGCAACCTGAACATCCTGTTCATCTGAAGCCTCAATAAGGTAAAAGTCTCTAAGTCTGGGATCTTCATTTACCTACGTGAACTTATGAGTTTTTAAGCAGGGTTCTTTAAACTGCCTTCGACTGCAATCTTAAGCAAACGTAGTTGGCCATAAATTCCACAGAAATCAATGGGCCTCACTTCCAAGGAAGTGTGTTTATGGCTGAGATGTAAGACCTGCAAATAAAAGAGAAGGGCACAAATCTTTCTTTGGTACCTAACATTGATTGACATTCACTAGGCTTCGTGATCACTAGGTATCCAAGGGCAATTTTTAGAGAGCCATTATGAAGCATTAAAATGAATGGGAAACATAGCTGAAACTTCAGTGGGATGTGGATTGTGCCTTGAATTTTGAAGAAGAAAAGCATCTCACCTCCATCCAAGTCTGGGACCTTCTTCATGCAAAGCAGGTGCTCTACTATGAGTTACAGCCCTTCCCCATCCATTTTACAAGATAGCTTTGAGGTTAACTCAGCACACTTATTTGCTTCTCAATCAACAATGGGCTCAAGAAGCTAAGGAAGTACAATGGCATGTGGATAGCAAGAGTTCATTGTGTTCTTTCTCACAATTGTCTTCGATTCCAGTGTCACAGACTGTGCTAATGCTTTTGTTGAAACCATATGTGCTAAGGGGCTAATAGAGCTCTCTCGGTGTCTGACAATGAGAGGGTTTAACAGTTCCGTCTCATGGAACGTTCTACCCTTGCAAGCAATTGTGGTGCAATGCTGGGGTTCTCTGGACCCATGCTGTCAGGAAGCATGACCTAATGAAGCACTCTGATGCAAGACCCAAAGAGGAACACTAAGAATCCTAATAATCTCTTTGCTCCCTAGGGCTAGAAAAATATGAACAACAGTAGGGAAGGTGCTCAGGGGAGACAGAGGGGATCTGATGAGCAGATGCCTTGGTGTCATTCCCTGCTCAGACTATCCACACATGAAGAATTCTGCTGGATTGTCACCAGGGTGCTAGACTTCAATTACTTTTCCTTACAGCCCCTCCTTGATGCTGCTTCTGCTGATTCTTGCCCTATACTACTTAAAGTACTCCAGGTCCTGTGGGGAAAGCTCCCTGACTTGAAACCCAAAGAGATGCTGCCAGTCATTGTAGACAATACTCAGCTCACGCAGGGCTCTTTGCTGGAGCAATGCACTGGATTCAGCCAAGCCCTGAGCCAAATTGAGCCTATTGAGAGGGCCTCAGGCATCAGACAAGTTAGGTTTAGAAAGTCATTGATCACTATGGGTCAGGTCAGATGGTCCAGAGCTATCCATGGCTGTTGGGGGGTGGGGGATCCGAAAGGAAGAAGAGGCATCTAGGATGGGAAAACCTTCTTTCCTGCCCATTTTTTCTCCTCCCCCCAGATCACCCCCTCCACTTAGCTCTGTTGAGCATAGGGGTCAACATAGCAAAGCACATCTGTTGCTCTTTAAGGAAAGCCAGTTGCAGAATGCACACACACACACACACACACACACACACACACACACACACACACAGTATTCAGGAATGGATCTGGGACAGGGTACACAGGGTGGTCCCCACATCAACCCAATCAGGTCAATCTAATGCTCCCCAGATCTGGCCATGGGACAAGATCAGAGGAGTTGTGCACAGCCCAACATTTTGCACTGCAAGGAGCCTCAGCAGCCTGACTCAGATACAGTTCAGAGAGGGAGTGGTCAGTGGTTTTCTCGCTGGGCTAGGTAGAGCATGAGACTCTTAATCTCAGGGTCATAGGTGCAAGCCCCACACTGGGCAAAAGATTCCTGTGTTGCCAGGGTTTGGACTAGATGACCCTCATGGTCCGCTCCAACTCTACAATTCTATGACTCTATTATTCTCTCTTCCAGAGGTGCCTAAGAGCAGCAAAAGGGAAATGTTGGGTAGGGCAAGGGTGGTGAGTTCTCCTCCCCAGGCTCCTGGGTGTTCCAGCTGGTGCTGGTCTTATTGCATTCATTTGCTGCTCTGACTCAGGCAGCAAAGTGTCTCTGGCTAGCATTGCAGATACCTCACACTCAGTCAATACAACATAGGGATTTGTGCTAGGAAAAGGAAGGCAAAGTTAAATACCATGAGCTGGGTTAGCTCCCTGGATTCCAGGATAAATCTTATAATCTGTAAGGTCTGGTGCTAGCCATTCTTGGAAAGCCTCAATGATTTTGGAAATTAGACCATAACATCCCTGAGCTTTCCTCTTCTTAGAGTGTTTTATTTGCCACAAAGAATTCATGAGACCTGCTTTGTTTGGAGATGGAATAGAAGACAAAGGTGAAAATAGGCATGGAATTTCTAAACGTAGTCAAATGCTGAGATCCACAGACATTTCTTAGAGTTGACAGCTTCTTTTAAGTACCCTTTTCCATCAAGAAAAAATTGCAAAAGTGAGCCAAATCTTGTGTTGAGCCTTCAGCCATCTTTTGCTATTCCACAAATATTCTAAGAGCATGAGGAAAAATCATGCGTTGTGAGTCCTAACTTGCACGTGAAATAGATTTACATGTGCTCTCATCAGCAGAGTAACATCAGAGGAAGAATGTTCACAGAAAGTTGTACAAATATGGACAGTAGGGGTATCTTTGAATTTTTTTGGTTGTTGATCCCATTAGTTTTTATTGGGGAGAGTCTCATTTGTTTTGTGTTGAGTTTGGTTTGTGGTCCCCCCCCCCTATTTTTAAGGGAAATCACCCAAAACGACACTGCTGACCTGGGTTGCCACGCAGCTGGATTTTCCCTGACATTTCAGTGTTTTCCGCCCAGACACTGGCAACCCTAATTTATTTTTCGGTTGTTTTCAAAAGGCCATTGACATTTCATCTCACTGAGGCACTGTGGAGAAAACAAAATGGTGGCCCCCAAAATGATAGGAAACTGGTATTACACAATTGACCTGGGGCTTCTGCAACTTGTAGTGAGTCCCAGCCACTGGTGCGAATAGATGATCTTGCAGACACTGAGTACCCCATTACTACTTCAGCTTCTGTCTTCACCTGCCCCAATGCAGTTTAGTCACCTTTGAATAGAGTAAGAGTGGGGAACCTGTGGCCCTGCAAGCATTGCTGGACTACAGTTCCCATCACCATTGACTATTAGCCATGCTGGCTGAGGTTGATGGTCATTGGAGTTCAACTGCATCTGGAGGACCCCAGGTTCCCTCTCCCCAGGATAGGGCAAGGGTATGTAGGAGAATAAGATATATTCAAGCACCCTCAGGGTACATGCACTTGTACCCTCAGTTCACTCTGCCTCAACAGCATCTTGGAGAGCAGTTGCATACACATGTGCTATGCTCCTGTGCCCTCAGTCTGTCCTCCTAAATCTTATCCAAGAAGAAAGCTGAGTAAGTAAAACTAGTTGCTGCCACCAGTACTAGCTTGCTGCATTCTGCTTGTTGAGTTTCTTGAATAGAAGGCTGAAACTAGGTTGACCTTGATGTTATCTTGCAAAGCACTTATAATTATGCCTTTACTACTAAAAGAAGCTGTCTGAGTGTGCTTTGAATAAGAACTCTCAGGATCCAGTGAATATTTTGTAAAGGTAGAACACTTTGTAGATCATGGAAATGCTAGGTTTCTGTTTTGATGTGGACCGGTTGAGACTGAAGTCATCTCATGGTTGCTGAAAACAGCTAAGTGCCTGAAATCCATATCCTCTGACCTGAAAATTGTAAGATTTACAAGAGTTGGCTATGTGTGTGAATTGGTGGCAGGAGGACTCTCAGAGGCATCATTTCTATTATTATGTTATAGGTCCTTTATCAAATTGCATGATCCAGTATCAAAGAATTGAAAATAAGAACTGCTGTTAAGCCCCACTTCAAAATAAGCCCTGCTGAGCCCCATCCTGCCAATTCCTTGCCTAATTCCTAGAACACTCTATGACCCATTTGCCTCCTTCTAAGAGTTGCTAAGCTGTTTCTGATGATGCCTGCTTTGCAGCTCTCTCTCTCATTGAGCTTCCTCTACACTCAAGCCCACTAGCTATGATTGCTTTGCAAATGGAGTTTAGAATGTATTATATGTGTGCCCCATCAAGATTCCCCATCTCCACATCTTGCTAGTTCAGATGGCCTCTGCCTGTAGCTTGCTTTTGAGTCCTGAGATCTTGTGTCTCCCATTTCTGTATCTACAAAGCTCCAAGGCCTCTTGTTTATAAGCTTCCTTACAGTTCCTCATTAGTTCCAAGGTTAAATTGAGCATAAAGTGAATGAGTTTTCTTTCCTCATATTGACACTATCTGAAATGCCATTTCTCTGTAAGGAACCATTTCCTTGGCTATCATGACCCCTTTTAAAGTTAAAGAGGTTTCTGATCATTTAGGCAGAGCCTGAACGTAAAGTAGCCCAAGAACTTTGGTTGAATCTAAGACTCAGGCACTGAATAGACTATATTTTGAGTTAAAAGCCACCAGTTCTCCTCATGACCCTCCTGTAAAAGAGTGCACCTTTGCAAAGTGAATTCTGTTTATCAATCTGTTCCAGCTAATATACTAAATCTACTCCACGCATCATTGTGTACTGATCTCCAGACCTTTCTACAAGGTCCACCACTTGGTGATGTTGAAACTATGACCAGGAACAACAATAACAAAATGTAAAATGCGGAGTAATGTGTTTCTGTACATCTCACTGCCATAATTGGCCCAATTTATTTCCTCTTCCCTGTCCCCTGAAGTTCAGACGAAAGGGATCTTTTTAGTCCCTGGTGTGCGAGCTTCTGGGGGGCCATGTGCCTGCTTCTTCAGACAAATATAGCCAAAGCAACCGATGTAACTTTTACCCCACCCATGACAGCTATTTTAAATCAAGCCCAGGTGTACTTCTGGAGAGTAGAAATGGAAATTTAGAGAAAGAGGAAGAGAGGAGGACAGTGGATTCAGCACTGAACTGAGCAATGTTTCAAAGGAAATGTGTGACATCAGTTCACGTGTTTGTGAGGGAGGAAATGGGAAAGGAGAAGCTGTCCTATGATGAGCTGGGACTCTTTGGTCTGAGAGTAGAGGTGGATTTAGGGGAACATAACTGATTCGCCTGCACTGGGCGCTGAGCCAAGAGGGCACCACAACAATAACAAACACTGGAAGGTGAGAGGTGGGAGACACCAAATTTTGGCATTGCACAGGGCACTGCTGAACATTTAAAGTCCAAAGTCCTCCACTACTGAGACCAGAGACCAAGAACAACTCTAAGCCCTGTCCTCCTGTGCAAGAGGAGGATGAGAATGCTCTGAAGATTGGGATCCTGAGCAGATACCTACTGCTGAGCAAGATATGAGGAAAAGGTGGAAAGTGACAGACTCTTTTCACTTTAAATCAATTGGATGGATACTTTAGTTAGCGAGTTAGGCTCCAAATGTACTATTTAGACACATGTAGAAGACATATTTGTGATTCAACACCACTATTAGCATCTATACCTATGTTCTAATGTCTCAGCAATATCACAGACTGGAAAATAAAAGAACCTATCTGGCAGTTTTTACAGCTTTGTAAACTTGAGAGATGCCAGAAAGCTTTGTCTCAAACAGTCCCAAACTTCCCAAAGCTCATCCTGACTCAGAACTGCAAACATGCAAGTCAATCACACAGTTACAAACAGCCCCCCACACTATTATCTGGAATTCAGGCTGGGTGCTATTTCCCATTTATAAGGGGTCACTTCCAGCCTTGTAACTTTCTCTAGGCTGTAACCTGTAGTTGGAAAATGTAGTGTGTTGCTTGGAATCACCTAGCACTTTCCTGGAAGCTTCATCAAAGGCTTACGAGCACCAGCAGACTGCAAAAAAAGAAAAGAAAAGAAAAGAAAAGAAAAGGAAAGGAAAGGAAATGAAAGGAAAGGAAAGGAAAGGAAAGGAAAGGAAAGGAAAGGAAAGGAAAGGAAAGGAAAGGAAAGGAAAAGTGGCTTGCTGGTTAAAACAGCAGCAACATGTTTGGTGTTGAACTTCTCTGTTCCCACAGGGGAAGGGATCTAAATTATAACTGCACTTTTGAATGGTGGAATCAAGACTAGATTTTCTAGATCAAACATATATATGTTCTTTCCATATGGGCGTTGGTTGTGCTTAGGACACAGATAGGGTTGCAGGAGGAGCAATTTGATTCAATTCACATTTAAAGGCGAACCTACCTAAACCACACAAACCAATACAGAAACACAGCCATCCCTTGACATTCACACCTCTGAATTTTGCAAGGCAGATCTCCAGCCAAGTAATGTACAAAAAATGCATATGTTAAAATGTGCATAAAACCACATCTGCTTGTGAAAATTATCTGCAAAAATGTATGATATTTGGCAAGGGTTTGCAGAAATATTAGGAGAAATTTACACTAAAACTCTGACAAATTTTCATGAGGACTTGGATTTTGTTTTGCTTTGTTTATGACAAAGCAAAGACCCAAGTTATAACCAGAACATGTCCAAGACTTTATGCTTACTGAGGCAAAAATTTTCAAATTTCATTCCATGTACAGTAGCTGACCAGATTGTCAACTGAAGCTTATTTCCATGTTAACAATATAGTGGCGCCCCACCACACTTGAGAGCAGCAAGCTAGGTTAGGGGATACCACATGCACCTGTGCCCTCAAATGCTTTGCCACCAGTCCATGCCCCTCTGCATTTACCTTCAGGGGCAGCTGCCTCACTCTGCCTAACAATAGGGCCAGCCCTCATTATAACTGAATAGATAGCTATAACTTGAATGGTCCAATGGAAGCAGACTTTGTGGCAGTCAACTTAAAACACTCAGAAAACAGGCGAGCTTTTTCTGAACTCTTGCTGAGAAGACTCATAAATAGCCAGCAGATTCCAAGTTGAGCCAACAGGAGTCCATCCATTACATCTTTCTCTCCATTAACTCAATTGCTTATAAAACTGACATCTATGGTATTTTTATTTGTTTATTGTTGTTTTGTACATTAATACAAATTTTGAATGAATGAGCAGTAGAATAATGTGATTAGATTTTGTTAGCTCCAATACTGTTCCCACAATCAGAGCTCCGCATCAAAGTGCCTGTGAAGGTTCGTTTGCCCTATGCACTTCACTGCTTGCCCAAGATCAGGTGGTTTTCATTCCCGTCTCTTACCCTCTCTTGTTCCTCTTTATAGCTCAACTGTATTTTCCAGAGAGCAAGCTGCAGTGAACTTGCCAAGGGCATCTCAAGACTAAAAAGTCATTAAATAAAGCTGTCTGACCAAACCTGAGCGGAGAAAAAAAAATCTTCTATGAAAGGTCATTGATACAAAATTACATCTATTTCCACCCAGCTATTACCTTCACCTTGTGGGAAACAAACACAAAGTAATCCAGTGACAAATATGTTAGTGTATTTACCCTGAGATTAGTCCCTTGTATCATTGCATCCTGGAGTCTCCTCTGATGTTTCTCAGTCTGCAACACTGAGCTGAGACAAGCAATGGAACTGCACACCCAGATTTCTGTCCGCCCTCTCTTTCGCTAAATCTCTTTTTCCTTCATTTGCTGGGTCATTTATTAGAGACAGTGGGTCCTATTTAATGGACAGTCATTTCAGTAGAGCATCTTGGTATGTTTGGATAATCAGCCATTTGGAGTGTTCTTTTAGAGCCCAATCTGCTTGCAGAATGTTGGGAGTGGTCACAATATTGAACACAATATTGTCTGATTGACAGCGGCTCTCCAGGATTGCAGGCAGGGTTCTCTCCCAGCCATAATGATGATACTAGGGATTGGACCTGGGACCTTCTGCATGCAAAGCCAGGCATGTGGGTGAAATACAGTTCAGTTCACATTTAAAGGCAGACGTACCTAACCCACAATGTCCCAAACAAGATGTGAACCAAAATACAGCCATCCTTTGAAATTCGCACTTCCCTGAATTTTGCAGTGTCAAGTAATATGCACAAAAATGCATATATACAGGTGTGTGTGTGTGTAGTATGCATATAAATGCATATATTAGATTAAATAACATACAAATATTAGGGAAGATGCTTTCCAAAGTTAGGAATGGAAACCAGTGGAAACCATTGTATAAATGCTGCAGTGCAAACCGAAAGCCCCCTGAGCCATCATTTGGAGAAGAAAAATCTATTAGAACCCTTGGAATGGAGTTCCTCCCATTCTGGTCATTAGAAGGAAAAGAATACCATGGTCAGTATTATCAGTCATCACCACCAATAGGAAAAAGACATCAGAGTGTATCAGAGTGCCATCATCCCTGTTGGTTTGTCTGCAAAGATTCTTTAGGTAATCAATACCAAAACTGGGATGGAAGCCTGGTTGAAATGAGTCTGGAAAATCTGTGCCATCCAGATTGTGCGACCCTGAAGTTGGGTGACCATCTTCTCAAACTCCATTTCACCAAAAGGAAAGATGTATGACAAGCTGATGGGGGGTGATATGATTTACAATTTAAAATGCTCATTTACTTCCTTAAGATATCAAGGACTTCCCTTCTTCTCTTTCCATGGTTCATTTACATATCATAGATCCCTGCATATTTTACAAAAACTATACAATTCAGTATTCCATTATTGCATCCATCAAAACTTATTTACGCTGTTGAATTTATCTTAATGCTGCCAGCGTTTTCAGCTTTACACAATTATTTCCCATATATTCAATAAAAGTTTTCCAATCTTCTTTAAACATATGTTCTTCCTGTTCACTTATTCTATATCTGCAAAGTTGTGCATTATCTGTCAACTTAAGTTGCCATTCTTCTTTGGTTGGGACCTCGCTCGTTTTCCATTTTTGGAAAACATGGGACACCGTAGTAGCATACAAAAATATATTATTTCATTAGATGTGGACTCAGCCATAACCAGCACATTAGTGTAACGATAAGCAACAATTACTATCAAATCTCTCAAAACTAGAAATTCCGTTACAATGGTTGGATTGATTGATTGATTGATTGATTGATTGATTGATTTCAAATTAAACAACAATCATAATGATCATAATGCTATGGGTTATTGTGGGTTATTATTGTTATTGGGTTATATAATGGATTATTATTGTTATTTTATCATTGACACATATAGGAAATTAAAGTAAAAGAACGGCAGGGGAAATTAACCATGATATACTAGATGAGTATGTGAAATGACAGCAAGCACCTCTAAGCATATACTGAGAGCATTTACCTTATGAGGGAGAAGCTGTAGTCTATCCTTCCACATCTAGAATTAAAGCAGAGAGGTTACAGGCCAGAAAAAGACTGTAATTACTTGAATTGCCTTCAAGAAAAGCAATTATTACTTACATCCAATTGACATGGCTGCCTAGCAGAAGAAAGCCAATAGGTTATATGGGCTCTCATTTTCTCTTTTGCTGAGACACTAACATGGGTCTTTGGCACAATTGTGAACCATTTGCATCAACTTTCTAGCCCTGAAGACTTATCTTTTGCATTTTGACAATGGTGGTTTGTCCAAATCCAGCATCACTGCCACCTTTTCAACCCTGACACAATAATTGGGTCTTCCACGTTTATGTTATATTGACTCTTTCTTTTTATGTGTGTAAACAGATTTTTTTCCCCATGTGCATTCTCCCTCCTATCTCTCTCTTTTCTCTTCCTGCCCTAACCTTCCTTATTTCAAAAGCTCCTTTGAAATCTGCATATATGTCAACTTTCCCCTAGCAAATACCTTGGTCAGAATGGAGATCATTTGCATGTTAATGTCTGCATCTCCATAGGGGGTTGTTAGCTATTGCCAGTCGTGCACGTTACAAAGAAGGGAAATCCATTTTCAGTTCTAATCTTAATTGCAACATGATTACGGCTTTCCATAAATCTGCATCTTTCAATAAGCCCAATCTGTATCAAATATGATTTCTTAACACACTCACATCCGCTTTAATGCATTGCTTTCAGAACCTTTTAAAGGTTTTCTTTGCTACCCTAATTATTAAATATAATTGACATCTGAACTAAAACAGTTCCAAATCCAAATCTCAGCAACTATATCACCCCTTGGCCTCCCAACACTTTATGGGACTGTGGATTCTAAACAGTTTAAGCTAGAGGCCTTATCTCATATAAATCTATTTCTTAGATAGTTCCTCAACTAAATCCAACAGAGAATTGATTGTCAGATTGCATTACTGATAGCAGCATAATTATTTCCATGGAAATAGCATCAGACTGCAGGAATGAAAGTACAGTTTCCAATTCAGCATCATTGTGATGGAAGAAAATGAAAACCTTTGTATCCTTTCTAAACAACACCAACAAGAGGCCTTTATATTACTGTCCACTATTATACACCTGTGGCTGTCTACAATAGCAAGCTGTTCATGAATTTGAAATCCCTTCTTGCTAAACAGCCAAATACTCGCCTTGCTGTCTCAGTCTGCATGCTTTCTTTGCTTTCTGATTAAACTTAGAAACAGAGATTGCACAAGCATCTCACAACGCATCCTGAAAATGATCAAGTTTTTGTGAGCATTCGCCGAAACCCAAAACTTAAGACAGGGGAAAGGGAAGCAGAATTGATGGCTGATAGAGTGGATTGCACATCCCAATACCTGACCAGTGAGAGCCTGCAGGGATGCCTGTACCCCTCCAGAATTCAGTTTCCTTGGATGGAAGGTCAATGGAGGCTGTGGTGTTTTTTGGGGTATATGGTTTTATTTACACATAACTAGAACTTGAGCATAGGGTGAAGGGGCTCACAGCATTAAAACTCCAACAGATCTTGCTTCCTCATTAGGCTTCTAGGGACATCTCAAGTCACAATTTTGGGTCAAGCACAGAGCAAGACATGCCTCTCTCTCCCCAGCTTCCAGCATCAGCCAAAACTCACCTACATGCAGCCCTATGTGGCCTATTGTTTCCCATCCTAGGATGACATGGATCCAGCCAGGTGAAGTGAGAAAAGACCCACTCACTTGTCTCTGTGGCAATAGAGCAGCCTCTTTGGACATGTAAATGACAGTACATAATTGGCCAGCTGTCTGACAAGTTCAGTGGCCTCTTCTAAATCTAATTGGATACAGATCACAGGCATGGAAGGTGCTCACAGTTATCATCCAGACTGACCCCCCTCCTCCTGCAAGTCTATCACAAGATGCTACCATCAAGATCAGAGGCAGCAAGTGTCTGAATACCAGTCACTACTGCTCTCATGTCCAACTTGTGGACTTCCCATAGGGAGCTAGTGAGAAACAGGATGCTGGACTAAGCATGAATTTGCTCTGATCCAACAGAGCAGAACATATTTTGCCATCATAGACTGGGACAGCAATTCCCAGAATACCACTATTGTCCCAGTCTCTCAAAAAGGAAGGTCTACTGGAATCCCAAGAGCTCCCACCATGCTATCTTCTGCTCCAAGGTGAGTCTCAGGGCTGCTGGAAGCAGTGGACTGCATTATCTAGCTGTACACATAAGAATTAAGTTATCTGCAGCTATTTCATTAATAAATGATGTCATGGTGGATAACGGACAGAGAATTATATATTACATAAGAGGAATTAGTGAGGCCTGTTAATAAGTATAAGAAATATCATATATAAGATAAGGATGATGTCTGCAAGACAATAAGCTGCAAGGTGGAGGGATATATACAAAGCATCTCCCAAATTGGACATCTAAGCCCTATAAATTGCAGGGCTTGTTTTTCTGCCTGTTTGTGAGGACTTCTTTCACTGACTTCTCATTGCAAATCCTTGTGGCATAAAGATGGATCTCTTTGCTTATCTCCTCTCGCTGGTGGAAGGGAGGGCACTCTTTGGATAGTGCCAGCTTTAATAACCCAGTCACTCATTAATGGAAGAAACGAAAGAATGATTATTTTTAATAAACATAGAAGATAAACATCAGCACGGGTCCTTTTCCCCAGGAGGATGTTTTCTTCAGCAGTGGGCAGAAAGAAGATATAAACAGGGTTTGCCGGAGGCTATATTATTGTCTTCCTATCGTCTGAAATAATGAGCATAAAATGGATCTACATAATCTACGAAGTCTGTAGCTGCCAACGCCAGGAGAGCAGGAAAAAACTTTAGACCTGACCACAATCGTGGGTTATTCCAGCTGTGCTTCAGGCACTAAACAATGAGATACAGAAAATAAGGCTTGTAACCAATTAAGATTTATGTACTGAAGCTGCAGATGATCCTTAGGTTTGTGATTCTCGATGAACGACTGCATTAAACCAGCCCTGAGAAAGCATAAACTTGCAAGGGTTTCAGGGAAAGGATAGAGCTTAGTGGTAGAGCATCTCCTTTGTATGCAGAAGCTAGCTTCCATTCAATCCCTAGCATCTCCAGGAATGGCTGGGAGAGAACACCATCTGAAACCCTGGGTAACTGCTACCAATCACAGTATACAATGTTGGGCTTGTTGGCATGAGCAAGAAACAAGTAATGGAGATACAGTGGTACCTCAGGTTACATACGCTTCAGGTTACAGACTCCGCTAACCCAGAATAGTGCTTCAGGTTAAGAACTTTGCTTCAGGATGAGAACAGAAATCATTCTCCGGCGGTGCGGTGGCAGCAGGAGGCCCCATTAGCTAAAGTGGTGCTTCAGGTTAAGTACAGTTTCAGGTTAAGTACGGACCTCCGGAACAAATTACGTACTTAACCTGAGGTACCACTGTAGTGCACAGGTTTAAAAGCATTTTGGATTTGATATTGAGCTACATGAATCTGTGCAGAGCATAAGCTCTGCTACAGAACTTTGACTTTTCCCCACTGATTATGATCTGTAGCAAGTCCAATGATAGGAAGAAGTCTATTAGGCCTCTCCAGTTAGCAAACGTATCATAAAACATTCTTAGGAGAAGAGTCCATTGAGCATGGAGTAATGTACAACCAATGGGACATGGAGAGAACCTCTTTAGTTGTTTTTCTTTAATGTCTCAGAGGTTGTCTGATTCATTACAAACATTGCTTTGATCAGTGATCAATGTACTAATTGATTAATCGTTCCAACTAATGACTTAATGTCTTTGTAGCTATGTTTTTAAGCTAAG
Organism: Podarcis bocagei; assembly: GCF_964188305.1. NCBI lineage: Eukaryota > Metazoa > Chordata > Lepidosauria > Squamata > Lacertidae > Podarcis > Podarcis bocagei. Next base: position 76,877,931 of record NC_138130.1, on the reverse strand, counting down.
ACTAGCTTCCCTTGTTAAAACCCTTGGGAGAATTTAGTGTTTTATACCACACCAAGTTGCATAAATATGTTAGCTCTAAGGTCTGCTTGCCTATAAAGTAGTTTAAAGGAGCTGACATAATCTATGGCTGCATAGTTTTCTTAATAATAGCCATCCATATATTTTGTCATGCTTGTGAGTATCCACAAGCTATAGACTTTCTTTACAGACTTAAAGTCTCTTTTACCATCAGTGGCGTGTCTACAGCAAGGATGCTTCCAAATGGGTGTTTATTATGGGATTAGTGTGTCTAATGCATCAGTGTCCATACAATGTTGTTATCATCAAAATGCCATTGTACGTCCTCCTTTCATTAATTTATATATATATATACTTTGATAATTCATATGCAGCCCTTTGCAGAAGCTGCAGGGCAGTTAACAACAAAGTCAAATCATATTGTAAAAACTCCAAAATTCCACAGACCTTAAAATTCACAACAACTCATAGCAACTCAATTGACTAACAGCAGTGGGAACATCTAGTTCTTTTATCTAATCAGGTCTCTCCTCCAAATGCCTACCAAGAATAGTGTGTCTTATCTAGCCATATAAAACTACGAAGAGATGTGGCCAGATATACCTCAGTAGGGAAGGAGTTCCACATGTGAGGAGTCACCACTGAAGAGGTCCTTCGCCAGGGCCGAAAAGACTGTACTTCATCCCGCATAGGACCCACTAAGAGGGCATCAGTGCTGATCAAAGAATCAGCAGGTTGATATGGAAGAAGGTGTTCTTGCAGATATTTGGGCCCCATATTTTTTAAGGCTTTAAACATCAAAGTATGCACCTTTAATTGAACCCAGAACACTGGCAACCCATGTTACTATTTTAAGTAGGAATAGGAGAAATATGCCCACAGCCCCAACAGCATTCTTATAGCACTGGTTCCAATGTTTGGACCATCTTCAAAGGCAGCCCCATGTAGAGTGCTGGTGATTGACAGGTTGGTGGGTGGCTTTACTTGACTTTTTAATTGCATAAACTGCTTTACTTTTTCAGTTGTATGGTTGTATTGACATAACCCTCCATATGACCTTATGGTGAAAGGCAATTTGTCTACTCCTCAGGCCTGATTCACTATCCCACTCTGGTACAAATTGGATGGCATTAGTACTGTAAAGCATTACAGACGTACCTCGGAAGTTGAACGGAATCCGTTCCGGGTGTCCATTCGACTTCCAAAATGTTTGGAAACCAAAGTGCGGCTTCTGATTGGCTGCAGGAAGCTCCTGCAGCCAATCGGAAGCTGTGGAAGCCCCATCAGATGTTCAGCTTCCAAAAATAGTTCACAAACCAGAACACTCACTTCCGGGTTTGCGGCATTTGGGAGTCAAAATGTTCGAGAACCAAGCTGTTCGAAAACCAAGGTACGACTGTATATGTTTACAGAACGCATTCATTGTGTAGCAGAGAATTGAATGAAAATGGGGATGGAAGCCAACCAGTTGTGCAACTATTCCCAGTGCATTGTTCACAATTTAAGATTATCAGTCCACTTTTCTCTCATAGCTTCTCTGTAGTAGTGATCACTGTCTATAAAGACAAACATAACTGCAGTGAAGTAACTGAGAAACTGTTATCGATCCATACTGTTTACGGAGAATTTTTATGACCTGATTCTCAGACAAGCTATGCCAGCATAAAAGCAAAAGCAAGTCACAATTTACTCCATACCTTTTCCTACACAATGAATAGGAGGCAGGCAAAAGCGCTACAATAACCACAGCACAAGTACTGTGTGAGATGTCACACCGATCTGCCTTCTCATTCTTTGCCAGCATTACACATGTACAGAAATGCATGCAAACACACACTTATAGACACAGTGGTGCATGCATAGAAGTTGTTGCCCCTTCATTATTCCCATTTATCTACCAACAGTTATTATTCCATTTTACAGTTGGGGAACTGAGGCTGAAGAGTAATGTCTGACACAAATTAATGGATGACCTGGGATCTGAGTCCAGATCATTCAGGTCCAACCCCGGCCTTTTTATCCGTTGAACAACTGTGAGATATCAATCCTTGGGGAGACCCATTGTGCAGAGTTGATGAGGCAGGAATGGAGAAGGGCAATAATCTCAAAGAAATTCCATTTGAAAGAGATCAATAGCCAGAAAATTACTTTTGGCATTCACCACTGAAAGAGAACTGTTTAATTCTCTGCAGAAGACCCATTTTTAAATTGACCTAATCTGTCTCTTGCATTCTTTCAAGTTAAAACAACAAAGAAATTATTGAAAAAGCAATGTCGCTTTTCTTTACCAAAAGAAAGAGTCAAGCGCAAATAAGAGGCCAAGCATCCAAAAACAATCCCTCCTTGTATTCAAGATGCTGAGTTTAGAAAACTTTCTCCTAAGCCAACAGACAAAACAAGCTGCAGCTCTCAACTGTTACTTATTGATTTGGATATAGAAATGTTGAGGTTCACACACAATAGATATCATTAGAGGGTTAACAAGTCCTTTAAGAAGTTGGAGAAGTAGCATTGACATCATCTGGCGGCTATCATATTGGGAGCTAGGTCAAGGGCTTAAAGAAAGGGAGTTTAATATGGAAGTCCACCTAAAGGTTTTTTGCACATGTCTAGTCAGTGGTGGCTGGTGCCTATTGGGCCAGAGCCAGCTACAGGTAGAGGCAGCTAATTCTTATTTGCTCCCACCCTCTTCCCTGCTGAAGCAACACAAAGGAGATATCTTAAAGCTTGAGCCATCCCATGGACTGGCTGTAAGTAAGAAGACAGGCTGGGGCTGGCTGAGCTTAGATTGAAGTTAGTGGTGTTGGGGATTCCATTCCACCCTTTGCTGCAGACATGGGATTGTTGTGTGTCACATGTCTGTTTACATTCCAGCACAGATTGCTGGTGTGAGCGGAACTGCTGCTCTGTATAGAAGAAGAAGAGTTTGGATTTGATATCCCGCCTTTCACTCCCTTTAAGGAGTCTCAAAGCGGCTAACATTCTCCTTTCCCTTCCTCCCCCACACCACAACAAACACTCTGTGAGGTGAGTGGGGCTGAGAGACTTCAAAGAAGTGTGACTGGCCCAAGGTCACCCAGCAGCTGCATGTGGAGGAGCGGAGACGCGAACCTGGTTCCCCAGATTATGAGACTACCGCTCTTAACCACTACACCACACTGGCTCTCAAAATAGCTTTTGTTTTTAGTCTCTCTCTGAGAAGACGACAAGGAGAGATGCCATGTTTTCTTTGTCCTGATTTATGTATAATAAATGCATAGTTTAGTATGTGTCTACAGCCTCAAGCCTCTTCTGTTGTGCAGTTTACACTGCTGCGTAAAGTGTGCTCAAGTCTGCAAGCTTGAGTTACTGATCACATCGGAGCAGAGTTCAAGGGATCTTTGCAGCGGCAAGGCTGAAGGGAGATGCTCAAGCTGGGGCCGAGCCAGCTGGCTTTTCAAACCCCCCCCCCCATTCCGACAAGTGGGGCAGTGCATGATTCACCCTAATGGACCAGCCTCCAGGAAAGCTATATCAGAAGCTTCTCCTCTTTCAAAGCCTGTCAGGAACATGATAAATTCCACAGCAAGGCAACAACCCAGAAATCTGTGGGAATTGTAATTTATGATAGTGGCAGGTAAGGGGAATGGAATGAAATTAAAATCTAGGAGCTCAGTGTATCTTAGAATGGAATTCAATGCGGGGGATTTTTGGGGAACCCTTTCAAATTATATTCAGATAATTCCTCCTTTCGGTGTAGAACAAAGCAAATCAACTCTTAAAAGGGCAAGTAACTCACTGGAAGTCACTTCTTTCCTAATATGGATCACACCTTGTGGGTGGTGCCACTATTGTGACTGCCTGCTTGGCCTTGACCCGTATCTGGGCCTTTTCAGAGGTGGTTTCCTGTTTGTGGAATGCCCTCCCTGGTGAGGTGCATCTGGCTTTCTCATTCTTGGCTTCCTGAAGGAATCTGAAAACATTCCTGTTTTCTCATACTGTTCCTGCCAGTCCTGAAATCACTGGTTGAAAGAAAGTCTTTATCTGTTTTTAGAATGATTCCAAAGGTTTTTGGCATTGGGGTGATTGACTTGGACTCCTTTAGGAGAAAGGGCAGAACCATAACATGTTGCAGTAGTAGTAGAAGAAGGGAAGGAGGGATGGAGGGAAGGAAGGAAGGGAGGGAGGGAGGGAGGGAGGGAGGGAGGGAACGCTCCATTTGTGGATGAAAGAGGGATAGGGCAGCCACTTTTGCATCTCCAATACGTAAGACACAAATTTGTAAACTAAATAAAGAAATGCATATGATATTTGGTATGTATAGATGCAGCTTTAGGAAGAATTACATGTATCTGAGTAAAGAATGCTCTGATGAGGCCTGTTTAAATCAACAGACTTGTTAGTTAAGTCGATTGATTCCAATAGGCCTACTCTGACTTAGGTACAACCCAATGATTTAAACAGAAACATATCTCATCATAGTTTGGAAGACCATGACCAATTGACCTGTGTGCCTGTTCAGTTGAGATGCTAACTGATGGTGGGCAATTGCATGGCCCTTAGTTCCCCTTTTATGGTTTGTTATCTTTATACCAAATACTCCTTTAAACAGAGGACTGCCCTGTGTGAAATAGGACACATCTCTCCCCCCTGCTCTCCGCCGCCACGAGGGCTGTAGTGAGCTGACACAGAAACACCCTTGGTAACTGCAGAACACATGTGCACTATATTCTACTTATGTAAGTGCAATAAAAAGGTGAAGTCAATGGATAATTCTCAATTTTTAAATTCAGAATATAAATTGTTACAATGTGTCTGCAGCGTTGCTCCCCGGAATTTCACAAGCTTGCCTACTCATCTGGAACATGTACAGCAGACTAGGTTTAGAAATAATAAATAATAATGAGAGCAGGCAAGAACAGAAACAAATTTGTATTGGAAGATACACTGCACATCCCTAAATCAAGAGCAGATAGAGAGAATGTGTTGCTGAGAATTTAAAGTTGCCAGGACTATGCTACCTGAGCTAGACAATGGTTAGGAAAGGGCTAGAGGAATCCAGTTCACTTTGCCTTTTTTATTCTTGAAACAATATGCAAACAAACACAGCTATCTTTCAAAATTGACACTTCTCTCATTTTGTGATGCAGTTCTCTAACCAAAAATGCATACGAAAGAACATATTGGGGGAAAGTGTGCATATAAAAACATACAGCATAAAAATGCATTATATTAGGGAAAATTTTGTGTAACAACACCTTGAAGACCCCGGGCCCCAGGGAAATTAGACTGGCCTCGACTAGAGCCAGGGCCTTTTTGGCCGTGGCCCGGACCTGGTGGAACACTCACAAGAGACCTGGGCCCTGCGGGATTTGACATCTTTCCGAAGGGGCCGGCAAGACAGAGCTGTTCTGCCAGGCCTTTGGGCAGGATGAAGTTACTTTCCTTTGTATAAAACAAGCCCAAAGGAGGCCCCCAACCCGCTCACAGGTCCTTGTATGATCAGTGGAAACAGTTGGTCCTGGCAGTTATTAACCACTCTCAATTACCACCTGCCCGGATTTTAACTTGTCTGAATTAATTTTAAGATGTATTTTAATTAATTGATGTCTGTTTAATTGATGTATTTTAATTAATTGATGTCTGTTTTATGCTTATTGTGTTGTTTTTATGATGTTAGGATACACATAAAAATATATTATTATTATTAGGATAAAAAATTTAATTTCACTAATTGATGGAGAAATGTGGTGAGCTTGAACTTTGAGAGGAACTGAACTGAAAGATTGAGAAACTGAGAGAAGCTATAATTGACAGGATCATCCATCCTAAGAAAGGTCCCTACTTGCGTGTTGAGGTCCACCAAAACCCCCCTTCCCAATAACTCACACATCACACATAATTTTTGTTTAAGGTTTTTGGCATAATTTTGGCCACAACTTTATTTGAATACAAATTGAGAGTGGTTGCTTAGGCATTGGTTATGACTATCTGTCACCCCCCGCCATGGGGGACAGCACTGACTCCCTAGTCAGTCCCGGAGGAACAAGGGACAGAGTCAGCTGGAGCTGCGTGACAGGCCCTCAGCTACTCCGCGCTTGCTCCTTGAAGCTTACGCGGCCCGCACCCTGCTCCAAGGGTTTGGACGAAGGGGATGGTAAGCTTCAGAATTCCTTTAACGGAATACCCGTCTGCAGCAGCATTGGAGGGGCAGGCACAGCCAATCCATACCCCTCCACCAACCAATTTTAAACCAATGCCTAACCGCTAACCTTACAAGTTGTGACGATTTGCTAAGCAGTAGGCAAAACCCAAAAGGCACGCACTAATCAGCCAATTGGAAAAATTCCTACTGGGCCCCCGCACCAAGGCGAACGACCCCATGACAGGCAGAGCAAGGTCAAGGCGCAAGCCCAAGCAAGGGAGGGCGGGCGGGAGATCCGGTGTCCACAGCAAAAGAGAAAGAGAAAGCTGTGGACCCTGCTTATAAAGCCATTGATCCCACCCCTAAATTGGCAACATCCAAATTGCCCCAGTAACAACATCCTCCAATCTGCTCCCAGGCCTCTAGCCATCTATGGCCTGGTCACTAACATGGGGTTTTGTTCGGCCCCAACCGCAACACGTGCTCTCTTTTGATGTGAACACGCTTTGCGTGTTGAGGTCCACCAAAACCCCCCTTCCCAATAACTCACACATCACACATAATTTTTGTTTAAGGTTTTTGGCATAATTTTGGCCACAACTTTATTTGAATACAAATTGAGAGTGGTTGCTTAGGCATTGGTTATGACTATCTGTCACCCCCCGCCATGGGGGACAGCACTGACTCCCTAGTCAGTCCCGGAGGAACAAGGGACAGAGTCAGCTGGAGCTGCGTGACAGGCCCTCAGCTACTCCGCGCTTGCTCCTTGAAGCTTACGCGGCCCGCACCCTGCTCCAAGGGTTTGGACGAAGGGGATGGTAAGCTTCAGAATTCCTTTAACGGAATACCCGTCTGCAGCAGCATTGGAGGGGCAGGCACAGCCAATCCATACCCCTCCACCAACCAATTTTAAACCAATGCCTAACCGCCATTCGAGCCCTTACGCTCGCCGCCAACCACTCACAAATCAAGCCACACCCTCAACCTGGACGCCAAAGCATCCAACCACGCATCATTCCCCACTGGCGAGAGATGAACCCCGTCATCCCTATAAAATTCAATCGCCTTGAATGAGATAAGAGGGTGAGGGATAACAAACCCGCCCAGATTCACCACCAGCTTACTTGCTGCGGAATTAATCCGCTTCCTTGCGCGTTCGGTGGCAACAGGGCAAGGGCTACCACACCAAATGCGGCGTGAAGAAGCTGTGACCAAATTAACTTGGAAGTCGGCACCAGTGCCGCCAGCTCCCCCAGGTCCTGTAAAATGGCCGCACGCAGCCCGTAGCAGGAAGAAGAAACCATATCGTTCTCCCCGAGCTGCACCACGATCGCCAAAGGAGGGCCGAACTGGAGGACACGCCTTCGCATGAGAGGTAAAAATTCTCTCCACAGCATCCCCCTTCTGGAGATCCAAGACGTGCTGCGGGAATCCCAGGCCTTCACCCAGTCCGGACTGGTGAGCTCTGTCCGCAGCCCAGTGCACAATACTGTGCCCTACTACCCAGATGTGGATAGCAGCCTGACCTAGGGTTAAAACACACACATGTAAGTACAACAACACATCATTTGCACATAGACCTTGAATGCGTCCGATCTCCATCGGCCCAGGTCCTTAATCCTTTTTACCGACAAACCCCATGCCTGACTAGCTGCACCTGACCTCAGCAGGGCAGCACTGACGACTGGGCCCCACCATATCGTCAGTACCAGCAACATTGTGGGGGAGCAATGAATCCCAAGGCAATCGCATCCCGCCAGGTGTTGTTCCCCATAGGGGAAAGATGCACCCCCCATCTGCCCCAAAGAGGGGAACAGTCTTGAAGAAAATAGCAGGGTGCAATATCACAGAACCACCTAAAGCAAGGACCTATTTTATTTTATTTGTTATTTATTTTATTTTATATGTTATGTTATTTTATTTTATTTACTTTATTTATTTTATTTTCCACCGCCATATTAACATGCTTTCTGGCCTGCTCGGTGGTAGTTTGTCTAGGCATTGGTTCCCGACTAGCTGCACCTGACCTCAGCAGGGCAGCACTGATGACTGGGCCCCACCATATCGTCAGTACAAGTAAACAGCGTGGGGGAGCAATGAACCAGGATCAGACTCAAGCTCACCCCAAATGCTCCCAGGGACTCTTGCGTGGCCCTACCCCTCGAAAGGGGTTGACAAAGCATGGCAAATCCTTGGTTTCCTTTAATGGAATATCTTTGCGCATTGGAGGGGACAGGTGCTCCAACCCCCCCTCCAGACCACCTTGAACCAAATGCCTTAAATATTTTGAGTCCAGGGAGAGCTGCCATCAACTCAATCCAAGCCCTCTTGCATGCAGGAATGCAAACTTATGCTGGAGGAAGACAGCAAATCATTCTCGCCCAGCTGTACCACCAGCACTGCGGGAGGACCTGCACAGGTCACACTCGACCGCACCAAAGGAAGGACCTCCTCCCAAAGCATTCCCCATCTGGACATCCAGTATATGTTCACATGGGCAGGAAGACTGAGATGGCGCCCCAGTCCAGACTTGTCAGCGCGCTTGCCAGCCCAGTGTACAATGCTGTGGCCCAAATGTGCACCGCTGCTCCTATGAGAAAAGGAAATAACAGACAAGCATCAGCACAGACATCATTGTGACACTTCCTGATATAACCCTTGTCAGCGTCAGACTTCCAATGACCCGTATTCACAATCCTGTCTACAGACAGGCCCCCAGTGTGCAGCCGTTGCAGCAGCCCTATTCGGAAGGAATGAGGCGTGTTCAGTGGTAGGCAAGCCGCAGGCCGTAATAACTGGTGCACGACGTAAGCACATTAATGCCTGGCTAACGGGAACCCATTTTCATGCACTAGGAGTGGGCCAGCCCCCAGGGGAATGAAAAGCCAAATTTTTCTGGTATCCATAACCGTGCAAGGGCCCTCCTCATCTGTAATGGGAAGCCTGATTGTGGCACTCCTGCCCACTAAGTCTGTTTTAGAGTTCCCGACTCTAATGACAAGCTCCAAAGCAGATAAGGAAAAGTCCTGAAGCAATAAGCCTCCAGACTCTCAGCCCTGTGCTGGCTCCAACAACCATTTCCCCAACCCTCAGTGCCCAAAATGCAATGGAATACTGAAAGGAGTCTCGCCTTGATCTTTTACCAGCAGACAAGTTTTAACTTGTTGCAGATCCTGCATAGGTAAAATTGACCGACTTCCTGCCCACTGTCCTATGAGGTTGGAGCCTATTCCAACCTTCCAAGGCCCTGCGCATTACAAACTTCATGCAAAGGTCTCTGAAAAATAAAGCTTCAGTATAACAGACATTGCAGCGGACTGAATTCTTATAGTTATAACAGCACGCCCAATCTGCGGCAGGTGGACCAAATACTGCAGGATCTGCTCAGAGGAAGGGGGCCAGTTAATCTGAATGGCCGAGGACTGCCAGCTTAAGGCTAAGAAATCCATCCAGGCCTTCCCATAAGAGCTAAAAGCAGAAGGGGAAATGGAAGCTGCTGCTCTCTGTAATTACTAATTGTTGTCAAAATGCCACAGGTGGTCTGGAAAAGTCTGGCAATAGCTGAGTCTGGAGCCCAGGATCTGAAGCGCTCCATCTGAAAATGGGATAGAGTGTCAGAGACATCATTAGAGGATCCCGTAATCAGGAGAGCAGAAAGCACAATATTAAACCTTAAGCGGTGCAGCTCAAAAGCGTGAGCGGAGGGGCGGAGACTCTGCTGGAGCATGAGGACTGTTTAGCCAAGACGCTCTCCACTACCTGGTTATCAGACCAAAAGCAGATCCGATGGTCACTGAACTCCTCGGGCCACATGTGAACTGCTACTACAATGGGGAAAACTCAAAAGTTAGGTCACATGATTGCCTCACCATACCGGGCTTGAGGCCATGGCTTTGCACACCAGCAGCCCCTGAAATAAAAAACCAAAGGGCAAAGATCCAGCAGCATCAGCATGAACCTGAAAAATCCCTGTGCAAGTATCCTGCCATGGCCAACTACTATTGCATACATATAGGAATTGCAACCATTGCATGAGATCCCATTGCATGAGAAAGGTAAGGGGACCTCAACATTTAGGAATTGCAACCATTGCATGAGAAAGGTAAGGGGACCTCCGGCCGCAGGCAGCCTGGCCTAGTGGGAAGGGAAGGGGCGGCCTGGGGCAACCACTCTGCATGCAAGATTAATTAAGTGACCCATCAAGATCGGATCTGATGAAGCATCACTTGCTACAGAGGAAGTATTACAAAAATAACTTCCTTCAAGGCAGACAGCTTCTCCATAGGCAAGTGGTATGTTTTAGCAACGATATCCAACTGGATCCCTAAATAAAATGGGAATATGGGCAAAAAGTATTGAGGTATTGCTTGCCAGCTTCCAGCCCCGCTTGGGCAGGGGGCATATTGTGCTGCCATCATAATACGTAAATTTACAGGGCCGACGCTGGCCAGAACCGCTAAAAAAGTCCCGACAAAACTGTCGCCGAGCCAGCTTCCTTTTCAGACACACACTGTGCAATGCAAAAACACACTCCGTGCAGTGCTCACACAATCCATGCAATGCAACTATACTCCGTGCGATGCAGCTACACACTCCGTTCAATGCAACTACACACTCAGTGCAAAAACGCACTCCGTGCAATGCAAAAACGCACTCCATGCAAATGCAACTACCCTCCATGCAATGCAACTACCCACTCTGTGCAATGCAACTACACACTCCATGCAATGCAACTACACACTCCGTTCAATGCAACTACACACTCCGTGCAATGCAAAAACGCACTCAGTGCAATGCAAAAACGCACTCCGTGCAATGCAAAAACGCACTCCATGCAATGCAACTACACACTCCGTTCAATGCAACTACACACTTCATGCAATGCAACTACACACTCCGTTCAATGCAACTACACACTCCGTGCAATGCAAAAAACGCACTCCGTGCAATGCAACTACCCTCCATGCAATGCAAATACACACTCCGTGCACTGCACACACCCTCTGTTCAATGCAACTACACACTCCGTGCAATGCACTCTCTGTGCAATGCAAAAAAAACACCAAACCACACACACTCTGTGCAATGCCACTACACCCTCCGTGCAATGCACACACACTCTGTGCAATACACACACCCTCTGTGCAATGCACTCACACCCTCTGTGCAATGCACACAACCTCTGTGCAATGCAAATGCAAATCTCTCACGCAATGCAATGCAAATGCAGCCCGTGCAGCGCTGTGCCCTGCAACGCACAGAGCAAACTGCAGTGCGGGCACACAAAGGTGCTTTCTCCCACTTGCATATTGCAAACGTGGCGCCTGTTACATCCCTCGCAGTGAGGGAACCACCCAAAGGCCCTTGACACTGGACCTAAGTGTCCAGGTAGAGCAATGGGGGAGCATGCAGCTGTCCCATATAGGGACCAATCCTGCAACCTAGGCATTACCGGCACTATGCGCTGACCAGCTGAGTTATCCAGGATGATCCCTAAAGACCCGGGACAGCCTCACCCTGACCCCTGTAGAGGTCCAAGGTGATGTCTGAATCATGATCCCTGCTCCTCTTTGCCCTCCTCCTGGATTGCAGCCTTCGGAGATGCTTCCTTCTGGAAGAAGACACCTGGGGCGTCCACAAGTCATCCCCTGCAGGAGAGGCAAGCTCTTGAGGCATTTGCAAAAACCCAGTCATAGTCCGCAAAAACTAAACAATGTAAGGAACTGGTGAAACCAATGCTTCATGGACCACATGGGGACACTATTCAGGCCGGAAACACTTCCAGGCCATCGAATTCTAGGGCAAAGCCCTAGGATCACCTGCCAGGCCAGGCATAAATGTTTCCAGTGAAATAGCAGAGTTGAGGTAGCCCACAGCTTGTCCAGGTACCCCTGCTTGCCCTTTTAGAGGGAAGCACCCCTTCAAGAAACCCAAAGTTCTTTTATCACAAATGGGCCGAACTACCCAGCAACAGAATAGCCCAAAAGGAGCAGTTTGTTTTGTTTTGTTATAACAATGGCTAAGAGGGGGATATGAACCCTGTCTCCCAGGTCCTAGTCCTGCACTTTAGCCACTAAACCACAATGGCTCGCCTCTAAAATGGCAGTCGCCACTATCAGGGCAAAACAAACTTAAAGAAAATAAACTTGTTCAGAAACAGCATAGTTCAAGAGCATATACAGAGTGCTCATAGTCATTGGAGTCACAGAGAGCCTCTGCCGCCCTCTGTCTGCCTCAGATATACATTAGCAGCAACTGAGCCTGCAAGCAGGTACATTCTTATAGAGAGGTCAGAGACTTAACAATTAACTGCTACCTGTAGCAGACTTAGGCTCGGAAGTTATGCCCAGGCCGAATAGGGCTCCATGCCTCTGCTCTTGAGAATCTTAGTCTCATAGCAATATTACAGGAACTCAAAATAGTGCTCCCGCCCAAGGCTAGATTAAAATTTGGCCAACAGCGCTGCACACGCTCAAATAAAGCCAACCTTTGGGGGTGCTATAAACGAAAGTGATTCCAGCTAAGCTGGGAACAGCCCTGACTAGCCCCACAATTTACAACAGGAGAAATGGGGAAAACCTTTCTGCGAAAGAAAGGCAAGCCACAGATACAGGGAGAATCTTCCCACAGGGCAGGGTAAGGGGTGGGGTGGGAAATTGAACAGGAAAAAGGGGAATTAAATTATTTAAGGGACTAAAGAGGATTAAAAGAAGGGGGAAATAAAGAAATGTAACCAGACAATGAGAAGTTTGCATCACTGTCCTCCAGACAGTCCAAGTGCTCCATGTGATCCGGTGTCCACAGCAAAAGAGAAAGAGAAAGCTGTGGACCCTGCTTATAAAGCCATTGATCCCACCCCTAAATTGGCAACATCCAAATTGCCCCAGTAACAACATCCTCCAATCTGCTCCCAGGCCTCTAGCCATCTATGGCCTGGTCACTAACATGGGGTTTTGTTCGGCCCCAACCGCAACACGTGCTCTCTTTTGATGTGAACACGCTTTGTCTGGTCAATTCACATACTGCATTTGAGGGAATTTCATTGAATGTGATCAACAAGCATACAGGATACTTGCTTGGAAATAATCCCCACTGTGTTCACTGGGACCTTTTTCCTTGGAGGAGTGCTGAGGAGTGCAGTGAGACTTGCTAATATTAATAACACCTTCTCCAGTAAGTCCCCTTGAACTCAGTAGGACACATTGCTGAGCTGACAGATGTAAGACGGTACTGTAAATAACTTATTATACATGTTAATTGCTTACGTTCACCAATGAATAAGTTTTACCTTGAAATATATCAGGCATAAGATTAATGCTGCTTGGATTAATAAACTAGTCTGGCGTGGTTTCTGTGTTTTTCTTGGTTTCTATTGAACACTGCCATTTTGTCTCGGGTTTTGGTAATCTAAATTTTGTAGATCTTAAACTAGATGTTGTTGTTGTTTAGTCGTTTAGTCGTGTCCGACTCTTCGTGACCCCATGTACCAGAGCACGCCAGGCACTCCTGTCTTCCACTGCCTCCCGTAGTTTGGTCAAAGTTGTCTTTGTCCATGGAGTTTTCTTGGCAGGGATACTGGAGTGGCTTACCGGTTCCTGCTCCAGGTGGATCATGTTTAGTCAAAACTCTCCACTATGACCTGTCCATCTTGGGTGGCCCTGCACAGCATAGTTCATAGCTTCTCTGAGTTATTCAAGCCCCTTCGCCACGACAAGGCAGTGATCCATGAAGGAGCTTAAACTAGATAGCGATAATTATTGCCACCCTTTGAGGATTAGATTTACTCCCCCAACTCTGCTGGGGCTTTTTCCAGAGGGAAAGGCACAATGGGTCAATTTGTCTGACTGCTAACTAGGAGGTTGGTGGTTCAAGCCCACCCAGGGACAGCTGTGGCCTTGATGACTCTTGGGGTCCCTTTCAACTCTACGATTCTATGATTCTCCTCAGGTTTTAATATAAGTGATCATCAACTCATATTACAGATCATTGCTGTGTGCTCTAAATATGCCAGTATTTAAATTTTGTCTTGCTTATAATAGTCTTCAACATTTTGAAGAATGTCATAATATTCTTCAACATTTTGGTGTGAAAAAGTATAATGGCATTTGACAGTGCTCCACTATAATAAAACAGACCCGCTTGAATGCCAACCCAATCAAGAATTCTGCATGGGGAGCCTTAAGAGTGATGATGAACCAAGCTGGGTTCCTTACAGTGAAATTCCATAATAATTGAGTGATCGCGGTGAATGTTGCATCAGCATCCATTCCCAATCTCTTACAACCAGCCCCTTTCGTTGGCATTATTAAACCTAGTAATAAAGGCTTCCTCAGCGATGTGGCTGCTGGAGGAAGAATGAGCAGGAGAAGATCAAGCAGAAAAGGCAATATGCATAGCCCCAGTGCTTTTTTTTCCTAGGGGTATTCAGGGGTACACATACCCCTAAACATTTTGTGAATCTAAGTTTGGACTCATTAAGGGGCAGTATTTCAATATGAGTAGGAAAATGAGAGTACCCCTAAACATTTTTATTTATTTTTTTAGAAAAAAGCACTGCTTGGCCCCCTGCCTAAGTGCTGACTTTTCACTAGTGTAAATGGCTTTGCATTTAGTTGTAGCATCCTCCAATACAGTGCTGGAAAACCGAAAGATGTGGCCCTCCACTTCTTGTCTGACTACAGCTGCCAGCATCCTTGACCACTGACCATAATGGCTAGAGCTGATGGGTATTGGAGTACATCAATATCTGGATAGCCATGGTATACAGTGTTCTGACAGCACAACAGGAGATACCTCTTCTTGGTACTGCCTAATGTCTGCTATTCATGGAGGCAAGTCTCACGTAGTCATTCCTTATGGCAAGCCATTTGCGAATACACTTGGATCACCATACAGAATGAATGATTTTCTCCCCATACCACAATAGACCCTATTTCTTGAAGGGCCTTTTGTGATATGATGAGAAATCACCCAACTTTCTATGCTTCACCAGTGCACCCAAACAATATTTTGCTACAGCTTGTATCTGTCCCCTCCCTCTCTCCATTTTTACATTTAGAAGGGAACTCAAGCAAGGTAAAGGAAAGCAACTCCTAGCCAATTCCTCATTATTTTAAAATGAGTTATAGTTCACTTTATAATTTGAGCTGCAAATTGGTTTATTTTATTTTTTGCTGCTGGAAAGGAATCGCATTTTGCTGTTTTTATTGTACTGCTGTAGTTTATTTGATGTGCTGAAAAACACTCAGAAAACATATGTTGATGGGCAGTCATCCAAATTTGACAAATAATTAAATAAGATGTTCTTGCTGAAATTTCAGAGGCATAAAACAGTACGGAGATCATTACACATACATGTGTGTGTTTGTAGGGGGGGGGGGAATATTAAGGTGAAATCCCTTCTTAAATTCAAAACATTCAATAATCATCATCATAATAATAAATTAGTTATACTCCACCCATCTGGCTGGGTTTCCCTTGCTACTCTGGGCAGCTTCCAACAAAATATTAAAATACAATAGTCTAGCACTGTATTGTATTTTACTTGGAAAATAGACAACCTGGACAATTTGTATGAATGTGAAAGACAATAAATCACATGTATCTGCACACATACATATTTGATATGCAAATGAACTGAAAGACTTAACGTTAAATTGAGGCTTGAGGTTAAGGATTCTCAGCACAGCAAAGGGTATAATGTCTTGGATCACCTTGAAAGCACACAGCCAACCACCATTTCTAGTTCCCAGGCTATCCTCTGCTAAAACCTATTGGGGGTTGGGACGGATCTTGTCAGAAGCTGCTCAGAGTACTATGATCTATTCTATTGTCCATGAATTCTAATGGAAAGCAGCACAAATGCTACAGACTTCTCTAGAAGGAATGTGTACTAACTTACTTCCCCATCCTAAATTTGCAAACACGCCTCTCATTGTATTGAGAGAGGACACATATTACATGCATGGACTGAGCAGGTACATGTTTCTTCCCATAAACAATTTGGAACAACAAACCTTGGAAGAAATAATAATAATAATAATAATAATAATAATAATAATAATAATAATAATAATTTATTTCTATCCCACTCATCTGGCTGGGTTTCCCCAGCCACTCTGGGCAGCTTCCAACAAAAGATTAAAAATACATTAAAACTGAAATACATTAAAACTAACCTCTGCGGAGCTGGCAACGGGAATTGCATTCACCTGTGTGTGGGCTTTTCTGAATGTGTATGGGGAGGTTGCTCAAGTATGCTATGTGCCTGTGATTGAGAGAGACGCTCTTGACTCGAGAGCAGGGCAGAGATGCATGTATGCATGTATGTATGTATGTATGTATGTGTGGTCTGTAAGAGAAAGGGAGATGTGTGCTTGGTTGTAAAGGTGTGTGTATATGTGTGTGTGTATGTGTGTGTGTGTGTGTGTGTGTGTGTATACAAAGCAAGTTTGTGAAAAGATGCATGTGTGCCTATGATATTTGTATGAGTGATGGGGGCATATGTGTATGTGTGCATCAGAGAGAGTTGTGTGGCCACCTAGTATATTTTACCTAGCACTGGGCAATGCTCCTTGTTACTAGAGAGCAACTGCATCATTGTGGGATCATTATTATGTGATCTCCACAATCAGGACCAGTGAGCCAAGACTGACTTCCCGTAGTAAGTGTGACGTTATCCAGCAGGTAGGGAAGCAGGAATTACTATGCTCTCTCTCATTTTTGTCATGTCTTGCGACTGGCACCCACAGCATTTTCTCAAAATTTGAATTGTGCCCACTGGTCCGGAAAAGGTTGGCAACCTCTGCCGTAGCATATAGGGCAGATTTTTTCACTTGATGAAACAATTGGCAGCATCTAGCCTTGGCGGGTTCTCCTGAGCCATTGCTAACTTCATGGTGGGGAGAAGCCCAGGATGTCATTAGAGCACATAATTTAGAAGAATTTGACAAGCCTTCTGTTTGCTATAGAAATCTCGTTCTCATTCAAGGGAATGCAACTAAACAGAATTCAGATCCCATCAAAATTAAACAAGTCTATTATTGACCAACTATTATTTCTCCAACTATTTAAGCAAACTATTTAAGTATACTGATTATTATTAATGCTTTCATGTAAAGTTGCATAGAGTTGATTTGGAGACCCACATGGGCTTTCTCTGGATCAAACAGTGTTCAATATTTTCATTAACAGCTTAGGCGATGGAGTGCAGAGCATGCTAATCAAATTCATGAGTAACATATAGCTGGGAATGAACACCAATACATGGGAGGATAGGTTCCGCCTAGAGTCCCCATTTGATGAATTGGAGAAGTGGGCTGAAAAGTCGGAAATCAATGCACTAAAATCCAATATACTGAAGCAGTTCACATAGGACAGAATAATTAAATACACAAATGGAGAGCATAGCTGGCTGGCAGAAGCTGATACAGATGACAAGAGACAGAAGGTTTTTATAATATCCTGTTCTGAATAAAGTTCAGCACTGTTGCATATATTTTTTTTCAGTAGAAGGGACATTACAAGTGCTGCCAAAACACTTTAGTTGTGTGTTTTTGTGTGTGTGTTCTTCTTTCTCCTGCTGTGCTGTTATTGACACATATTATGGCCTCCTATCTGGACTCTCCCTGAAATCTGATTGCTCCCTTGTCTCTCTTTCTTTAACATATTTGCTCAGCGATTACAGTAGATAAGAGTGAAATCATGGCCAAGATTTGTTTCTGGCATCTTGAAATGTTAGAAATATTTCTGGTGTCTTGCCCTACCATCTATCAACCATGTTAGATCACCACCCCTGCAGTCCAGTGTCAGTAAGCACCATATGATTTGTCACACTAGATGTCTCTAGATGCAAACTTTATGGGTGAGGGACAGCTGGAGGCTTTTAGACCAGAAAAGTGCTTTGGCCGACGAGTGTTCTGCTCCGTGACTTGGGTCCATCGTGAAAGAGCTACATGCAAGAATTGCACAGGGTGAGGATACCAGCACAGCAGGGTTGGCAAAGATTGAGTTACACTGTTTCATATTATTCATTCTAAGGGTCCCATATTTCCCACTGCAAGGAAGAGAATGATGGATGTTTTGTTTCTGCTGCCTGGACTACTTAAGAATGCTCATAGTTTCTGGACAGGAAGGCCATGAGACCTTATTTATAAATAGCCAGTGTGATATATTGACCCGATCTGACACTCCTGAACTTACTTGCAGATCAGAATGCAACTCCCAGATGGAAAAGCTACTTCTCTGAGTTATTGAAATGCATTTTGGGGGCTAAAGAAATGTGTAATTTATGTAAAACATGCATCCAAAATGCATATTTTACTGGTGAATGCATAAGAAAAAGCTTTGAGGCATGGTAGATGACTAACTCTACTATATGACTAACTCTACCCTTGAAATCAATAGTACTAAAAAAAAAAAAAAAAGCTTTAAATCCAGTGCTTTAGGCTACAGTCCTAGATTCACATATCTGGAACTTAATAGGACATACTTTTGAATAGACATGTAGCATCCCATACTACATATACAGGAGAAGTTCTTAGGATTAGTGACTTGTGCGATTTTAACTCACAAGCATAACATCATTCGGCTTCAAAATTTCATCCCATAAATATTCCTGCTTAAATGGCTGCTCTAATGCACTAGCCTATAATTTGTAAAAATCCTTTGGGGTGTCTGTGGCTAGAAAGTGCCATATAATGATATCCCATTATTAACAAAACAAAACAAAAAAAAAGGTGTCATCTTGTAAATTAATTTTTTCTAATGGCACACTTACTTCATATGGCATTGTTAAAACTAATGTGGTATTTTCAACAAATTCTGGTTTTAAGTAAATAATTATTGGAGATAAAGCAATTTATTAAATTAAGTAAGTTTTTATTATGCCTCATTTAGATGTCAAGCCATTTTTATTCTAGGGCTTCTGTACTGAAGTAATTACATGATTAGCAATTCATTTGTCACCCCGTAAGTAATGATTTTACTCACAGCAAATTTAAAAGGATTAGGGTCTTTTTAATTGAGATACTGGGTCTTCTTGGGTAATAGTAATAATATATAATCCATATATGGTGTGTAACTCCTTTTTTTATTATTCACAGAGATCAGAAACCAATTTGACAGCTCAGTTTGATTTAGGGATCATCCACCTTTTGAAGTATTAAAGGCAGTCGCTTATGAGGAATGGAAGAACAGTTCCAAATTGAACTAGATTGCCCTGTAGGACGGGAGGTGAAAAGAAAGTCTGTAGCTAATTAATTTACGACAGGGACGATCAGCTGACAGCATTGACATTGGTGTTGCTCAGGGTATATGCAGATGCATGGCAAACGTGACCTTCAGCTCAATCCTCTCTCTTGTCTATTCTTGCTATGCCTCACTGGGAGCGGCCGGACCTCCCCTCCTCCCTCAGCTTTGGCATGGCAAAAAAAAAGGCACGTCCACCTCCTTTTTCTGAGGATGTGCCTGCATAGCCCATTGCCCAACTTCGGGCATGTGAGCAGGCAGGGCTTGGGAGCAGACCAGAGAGATAACCTTTTTCCTCTGCTCCTCTCTTTGGCTATATAAAACTGACTGTGCTGGTGCCCAGGCATCAGTTAACACCAGGGGAATCTTTAGTATATGCGCTGCCAGGGTGCAAAGATCCACCCAGCGCCCCCAAGTCTGACAAGCGCCACCTTTGTGAATGACAAGCGCCACCGCTGGCGCAGTGTGTCTTTGGTAAATGAGTGCACAAAGTCGAAAGTCATTTAGTGAAACAATAGGTACACATTTTGGTAATACCTAGGTATATATGTATTTTGTTTTTCTAGCTTGATCAAAATTATTTATTATTTCATAACAGGAAGATAGTTAAGAGCTTAGGTGGCTTCAGCGGTGGGCGCCTGGTGTCCCCCAGAATTTGGCACCCGGGTGCCCCACACCCCTTGCACCCCTGGGTAAAAATGGCCCTGGTTAACACTAGATTCTCCTCTCCCCTCCCTCAATTTAAGGGATTACAGGCTGCCTGAAGTTCAGGGGGCAGGCCCTTGCTGGACTTTGCCATGGATTACATTGGTCTCCATATTCAGGGCCAGGGAAGAATTTTCCCTACAGACCAATTAGGGCCTGCCTATGAGCTTTGCCATGTTTCAGTAATATGGCACCCTGAGTGAGGACAAAGGTTGCCACCCTCAAAAAAATAATAATTCCTATTTCACAATAATTCCTCTTGGTAATCAGTTGGTGCTGGTTACTGAATGCTGCTTTCTGAGCTGCAACTATGGTGTAGTGCACTTGACAGCACCCACCCAGATGGGCTATAGCCCAGTGGCGGAGTAGATAGTTTGCATGCAGAAGACCCCAGTTTGCATAAGAGAGGGTTGCTTTGTTTGATCCAGGATCCAGGACAAAGCGCCGCCTTTGAAATCCCGGTAATGGCAGCCCTGCATGAGAACATAGGAAGCTACTCTATACTGAGTCATTTAGCTCAACATTATCTACATCTCCTGGCATCAGCTGTCCTAGGTTTCAGACTGGGAGTCGGATGCCAGAGATTGAACATGAGACTTTCTGCATCCAAAGCAGATGCTCTGTTTCCATCCTTGGCATCTCCCATGAAAAGGAGAAGGCAGTAAATGATGTGAAAGACATCAGTTGACCTTGAAGAACCTCCACCATTCAGCTTAGACAGTACTGAGCGAGGCAGACAAATGTTTTGTTCTGGAATAAGTCCGGTTCCTATATTCCTGAACCTCAGGGGCTTTACCAAATTTGACTGCATCAGATACAGAGAGTTCTCTCTCACCCAAGGGATGCAAAGTGACTCGGAGCAACCCTCTTCCTGGGTGGGGAGACTATTGTGTTTGGAAAAGAAGGGTGCTCAATTACACTCGAAATTCCCAGCATCACAGCATGAGCACCTTGCACCAACCACCTGCACTTCCTTTGTAAATAAATTGCATTTATCATTACTTTCTTTCTTTTTCTTCAGGCTTCCAAGGTGCTGAAAGCTCCTGTTAAATGGCTTGCCCAAAAGAAAACACATTTTTGTATTTGCATAATATTTTCATAGACACTGAGCTCAACCTGTGCCTGGAGGGAGTCCGGGATGTTTCCTGCATATTTTATATTATCTTCTGCAATTTCTACTAAGACTCTGAATTGCAGAACAGATAAGGGAGATCTATGTGCTACATATGGACATTTTCACCTAAAGTGAGGCTTGGTCGGATCCAGGCTGGTATCTGGGGTATTTCCATTCACTCTCCCTTTACACTGCCCGGAAAACACAGAAATAGTTCCATTTAAAAATCATTCTGCTGTCATCTCAAAAGCACCCCCCCCTTTTCTTTTTCTTTGCTCTTTCCTCATTCTTCATTAGGAGGGACATCTGCATGGAAATACAATGCTTTTATCTTGGGAGTTCATCTGTCTCTACTGATTATGATCCTCCCACCCTTCTGAAGTCATTATCTTGATTGCATTACAATTGCAGCCACACCAGACAAGCCCAAGCTGTGCTTTTTTGTCAAAAGGCTCTTCAGCTAATCAGAGGTGGGCATGGTCAGTATCCTGATAGGAAATCTCTAGGAAAAGTCAGGGGATGCATCTCACTGCTCTGGGGAAGGTTCCTGATAGTGGACCTCATGGGGTTTATTCCAAGGCAAGGCAGCTAAATCACTCTGTGGTGTATTGATGACACCACCTGTTCGTCCTTGGCAGTTTTTCCAATGAGTTTTATTTTTGTATAGACATTGTAATGGGTTGCAGCTGAGGGCAGGTCCACAAAGCAGGAAGACTGACCTAAGCATGTGCAGGTGTCCAGGTCCATGTCATTTATCCAGGGAGAAAATCTGTTCTGTGTTATTTCTGAAGCAATAACCGCTTAAGCCCTATTCACACATTGCTTTTTGTCGATTTCAGAGTTGGAGCATGTTTTCAGCCCCACCCTGAGATCACAGCTTCTTCCAATAGCAGCCATGTATTGCCCACAGTTGTTTGCAGAAAATTCCCAATGCAGGCAGGTATTCTGATCATGTGGAGTCTACGTTCAAACAGTTGCTCATGCGTTGGGATCTCTCTGCAGACAAGAGTGTGCCACACATTGTGGTTACAGGAAAGACTTGTGACACCAGGGCAAGATAACAAGTGTGGCTTTGCTGTGGAGTCAGCATAGAAATTCCCTACACACATGCAGCATGTGAATATGACTTTCATTTCAAGGTCCAAGAGATTTATTGACACCTATCCCAGGTTGTCTGGAAAAGTTTTGGATTAGTTCTTATGGATATCCTTTAGATGTCCTAGATTGGACACTAATTGTGGGATTGCTATTAACATCTCTGTTTGTAAACAACAGCAGCAGCAGCATCTGCCAGAAGGGTATGGGATCTGAATTGCAATTAAGGCACCAACTAGGTCCCTTCCACTTGGCCCTACAACTCCCAGGGCCATTTTCTAGGCCCTGATGTAATGATGTAATGAAGCTCATGGAATTTGTAATCCAGAACATCTGGATTGCACCTGAACTAAGCAAGGTGTGGAGAGCAGGGTGAGAGGGTTGCCTCTTAGGTGGACAATTTGCATGAATATTTTCTTGGCTCACAGTCAAGCATTTAACCCTTATTTTGTGTCCAGGTCACACACTTTTCTGTCTAGTTTTCTGAATATAGTAACCGCCTGCTCTTTAGAATTAATGATGAAATCAATGTGAACATCAGATCTGCATTTTCCCCACATCCATGCCAAGCTCTTGTCACTTCCACTTCTCTCAAATGTTTTGAACGGGGAACAAATCCATTGCTGTCCAATTCTGAAACATACTCTGAATTTCTGCTTTCATTGATGTCAAAGGTTTTTTTGTGCGTGAAAAGGATAAAACTACATGGAAATTTGGGGGCAAACAGTAAAAGGAAATGAGTGGCATTCATTTCTGTTCTACCAAGGGGCAGAGATTCTTTTTGGATTTGGAATACAATGGGTACACAAATGGGGTGAAAGCTGAATAGCTGAATGGCTAAAAGAAAGATACAGGGTATTGCAATTATCTTATTTCCCTGTGGTTCCTGAAGCCAGAGCTGCAGCTTTGTCTGGTACACAACACTTTTTGGACTTAGCCTATATCAAGATTTTGATTAACAGGTGTTGTCAGGACTTATATATTCTTGGGGTTACGTGGATCACAATTGGTATTTGGGTGATACATTAGAGGGCTTGACAATCTTTATGCATTTTTGCTTGAGTAGAGGACCACTTAGTAGATGGCAAGCAGCCAACAAGCTCTAAGACCAGCAAATATTCCCTATACTAGGTGCCCCCTCGTGGGACCCTGATAAGAGCTTACCTAAAGATTAAAATCCTCATGCTTTGCCATCTCAGCATATAAATTGCTGTGAGAAATAATATTTTGTTGAATCACAAGAGGGAAACAGAATTAACCACTTAAAGGCCCCAGGCGCCACAGGATCTCTAGGCATGAAATGAGCTGTTGTTGTATGCCATCTAAACTCCTTGAAATAAAAAACACCTTCCGCGATATTCTGTACAATTTCCAAATTAATTATTTTAAGACTTGATTTTTCTTTTTATATAAAGGCAGTGCTAATATTTTTCTGTATTACCAACTCCAGTGCATACTTGCAGCTTTAATCTCTGCTAGTGTAGGCTAGCAAATATTGAATTGTGATATGATGACGGCATATTATTGCACCTAACCCTGCTCCTCAGAGCTGTAAGTGCAATAGATATCACTTACACCTTTGCGCAAGTGATAGAAATGTGATATACCAGTACTACTGTCTTATATGACAAGGTATACTCTAGTATTACCCAGGGGACAGAAAAGCTTAGTTTCAAGCTACACTTCTTTCCCACATTCTGCTTCTTAATCAAAGATTGTACAGGTTATTTTATATAGCTATATAAATATAATTTTGTTCCTATTTTCATTATGCCTCTTGCTGTGGAATTGTTTAATGTTGTGGCTGGGAGAATGAGGAAGTTCCCTCTGTTCAAATATTCCTTAAATCAGAGTTAGGGGACCTTCCTCTCTTTTTTGCCTCAGGGCTGTATTTCCTTGTGGGAAAGCAAGTGTGGCCAATGGCGAAAGTGTGCAGAGCAATGCACAGCAGGCTACATTCTAATCACACAAAAGTCAGAGTTGCACAAAGACACCATACACACAAGCAAAAGGGATTACAGAAGTTCAAGGACAAGTTGCAGCCAGGTAAAAATACACATTTGTACAGTTAGGCTAGTTTCTACATACATGGACATGCCCCTCTGTATCCTTCATCCAGACAAGAAAGAGAGCCAATGTGGTGTAGTGGTTAGAGTGTCAGACTAGGACCTGGAAGAACAGAGTTCAAATCCCCACTCAGCCATGAAGCTCTTTGGGTGACCTTGGGTCTGTCGCTCACTCTCAGCGTATTCAACTCACAGGGTTGTTGTGGGGGTTAAATATGGAATGGGGAAACCATATACAGTGGTACCTCGGGTTAAGTACTTAATTTGTTCCGGAGGTCCGTTCTTAACCTGAAAGTGTTCTTAACCTGAAGCACCACTTTAGCTAATGGGGCCTCCTGCTGCTGCCGCACCGCCGGAGCACGATTTCTGTTCTCATCCTGAAGCAAAGTTCTTAACCTGAAGCACTATTTCTGGGTTCGCGGAGTCTGTAACCTGAAGCGTATGTAAGCTGAAGCGTATGTAACCCGAGGTACCACTGTACACCACCTTGAACTCCTTGGAGAAAAGGTGGGACATAAATGCAATAAATAAATAAATAACATAAAATAGAAAACTAACACTATGCACAGTTTGTAACAAAACATGTATATGAAAGGAAGCACCATTTCATGTCTAGCTGTGGTCACGCACACACAAGCACACAGTGGACCATGCAAATGGTAGAGGAAGGTGTTCCATTCCAAGTCAAACCAGTGGTCGATCTAGTTCAAGATTGGTAGTAGCCTTTCAGGGTTTCAGGCAGCAGTTTTGCCCAACTCTACCTGGAGACGCCAGGAATTGAACATGGGGACTTCCTCACGCAGAGCACTGTTTTATTACTGAACCATCCTAGCTATGGGTTGATTAGGGACAGGACCACGTGCATACCTGAGACCTCCATTCGTTTTTGTAGAAGTTGTGAAATGGTTGGTTAGGTTAATTTCAGTTGTGTGCTCTTTCGGAAACAAATTAAGTGCAAGGTCGTCAGTGTTGTTGTAGTATCTGGGCAGCACAGCACAAAGCACACCTCTTCTACTGTATGCAACGTGGCTGGTTCTTTGTTTGTTTGTTTTCCTCCAAGAAAAAAAAAGGCAGCAGAAGAATTCACATTGTTAAAGTTAATCGCTGGATTAAATTGCCATTTGTCAATAGCAGTATAATTTGTATTATAAATTACAGCTGTGTAGCTCTCAAGCACATTTTATCAATACATTTCAGATGATTTAATAACAATATTTCTACAAAATAAGCAACACAACTTCCCCCCTCTCCTCTTTGGGGCTCATTTTAAAATGAACCCATTCTGATGGCTTTCATCAGCATGCTAGCCAGCTCTGCAAAATTCCTAGTAAATAAATTATCACCAGGAGTCTCAAAATCCATTACCATAAAAAAAGCCATTTTTTCCTCCCTAATCGATTGCCTGCTGTGCTGCTGCTAATGGGACTGTACACACATGTTGCACAGAGAGAATTCATTTGCAGGTTCCTCTTAGTTTTGTTCCTTCTTTTCCTTTTCCTTTTTTTCTTTTGCTGAGAGTTCCTCACTAAAACTCACAAATTAGTTGGTGCATGAAATAAGCATTTTGGTCTTATAGCTGTGAATGCAGAGGGGTGGGGGGGAATTTTCCACCCTGATTTATAGATGGAACAGAAGAAGCAGATGGAAGGCTGGTAAATGCCACATTCAGACATAGCCCAGGCATCTGTCTATAGCCAATAGATCTCATTATTGACCATAACAGCCCCATACGTCCTGAGATGGGGTTCGCTAACCCCCAGAAAGCTTTGCCAATGCTCCTCACAAATTCCAAAGTACATCCTGTATGTTACAAGGCGAGAAGGCTAGGCTGTGACCTTTTTTTCTATCATGCTAACTACCATATTCTCATGGATTTTGGGGTGGCTTTTTCAGGGCGTGGGCATTAACACATGCAGTCAGGAAAGGACCATAGCTCACTGGTAGAGCATCTGCTTTGGATGAAGGAGGTCTCAGGTTCAATCCCCAGCATCTCCTGATAGGGCTGGAAGAAACCCAATCATAAGAAGTGCCCAGTGGTCCATCTCATCCAGCATCCTTCTCACAGTAGGTGACCAGATGCTCATGGAAGACAACACTGAGCTGGATGGGCCAATGATCTGGCTCACCATACGTACTATGTAACTCAGCTCTTAAGTTGTTTCTTAATACTTTAGCAGTCCCAAGATAAAGTGGACAGGATCAATACTAGATTTGGTCAACGAAGTCCTAGAATGATAATCAGCTGGGTGGCACTGAACAACCAGCCTCAATTCACAGATTTGTAGTGATAGTGGACACTTTGTTTACCAGCATGTCGTTGGCAATTGCCTGTCTCAAGAGACTATGGAACGTCATGGGTAAAGTCAAACTATTGGAATTACAGCACCTGCTGTGGCTGTAGAGACCAACATGGGAGAGACATGTTTTATTTCAGGTGGGGCAGATGAAGGTGACCATTTTTACTGCTGCAGATGCACCAGCATGTACTATAGAAATTATAAATGGCAACCTTTATTTTCAGAGTTCTATAAACATACACTGCCCTCTCTCTCTCTCTCTCTCTTTCTCTCTTTTAGGTAAGTGTCTGTCTTGTTGATATAAAACTGGTGAAAGAAGAGCTTCAGCTATCTACAATAATGCTTTAGGATCCATATCTACCCAACCTTTCGGGTTAAATGTTATCATGATGATGAACACATGAGAAAAATGAGGTTGTGGTGAGTTTGTGTGCTCCATTTTTCCTTTGATATTCTCAGAGGTGTTGACAATATGAAAATATTTACTTTTTAAATATCCATCCCTCCCTGATCCCAAGACTGAGGTAGCTTAGAAGACTGACCCAAGATTTGCAAATAGCAATGTTTTTAAACAAATGAATCTGCATGCAAAAAGAGGTGTTCAAGTTACCCAGGTGTATAACTATGCCACCTCAGAAACTGAATATTTGAAGCTGGTCTTTAGACCAATGTTTCAGTCCTTTTCTCAAACACTGTCACAGAATAGTGGCCAATTATACGTTTTCTGTTTTGTAAAAGGTTCCTGGTAAAGTTTAAACAAAAGTTGGCAATGGCTATGCTACATCATTTAGCAACATCGAAAACAAAACTAAATACCAAATGTCATATGCACTTAAATATATGCATTTCTCTTTAGTCTCCTAAGAAATCATATTTGTGCAAAACCTGGTATGAATGTTCACAAGGATGATGCAAGTGTTTACAAAGATGAACAAGGATATGTTCAGCATGGCAATGTCTTATGGCAGGTGTGGGCAGAAGGTAGATCTAGATCAGGGGTGTCTAACTCAAATTCATCGGGGGCCGCATCAGCAGTTTGGTCACCCTCAAAGGGCCGGTTGTATCTGTAGGACTTACAGTACAGGAGAGAAGGGTTCAGGCAGCCGTTGGATCTGTCACATCACAGGATGGCATGCGCTCAATATAAAAACAAGTGGAGGTTTCCTGAATGCATGTAAAGTGGAGGTTTCCTGTGTAGAACGGCCGGCGCCGCTAGAGGGCAGACGTTCTCTGGCTTGTAGGCTGCCGCACATGCGCTGAAGAGGCGGCTTTCTTGTGTCAAAAAAAAAAAAGCAAAAATGAAAGGTGAAGGCTGGCGGCGGCTACATGGGCCACATGATGAGGGCTGGCGGGCCGGATTCGGCCCCCGGGCCTTGTGTTTGACACCCGTGATCTAGATGAACTGGGCGATCTCTGGCTAATTTCAGAAGATTGGCAAGAATTTCTGGCTCTCTGTTGTTTAACAATAGCAGGAACAAAATGAAGCCAACCACCACTCTAAATTATATATTTTAGTAATGGTAAGTTAAAGAAGCTTTCTGTGTGGAAGACGGTGACCTTCTTTCCATTCTTGTGCTCACAGATACTCAGGTTTCTTTCATTCTAAATGTATGTGGCTTTTTGCACTAAGCTCCATTTGGAGTTCTTGTAAAAAGAAAAAAAAGTAGATCCTGCAATCCTGAAGTCTGCCCACCTTTGTCTTATGGGGGCCTTTCTATATTGTATTTGAAGGCTGCAATTTTATACCCATTTGTCGGAGCTCAATATGACTTAACTTTGAACAGTCTGTAACAGTGCAGTCCTAAATGTAGTCTCATTAAATTTAATAGGCTTTAGCCTATAGAACTGCTGCCTAAATCACCATCACCAAGAAATTCATTAATCTTAACCCCTGATCTGTACAACTGGAGGGAATTAGGATGAGATGGAAGTGTCCCACTAAGACTACGGGTGTTCAAGCCAGCCGTGGCCACTATATTGGGTGTTACAAAGGTGTTGGTGAAAAAAGCCCTGGTGGTGGTTCTGTTGGATCCCAAGCTGGGCCATTTCCTGGACTGCACCAGCCTGGAACTGGGGCAGCAAAAAAAGTGAAATATATCCACCAACTTCCACTGTGGGTGGTACATGGCATGGCTTCAGATGTGGTACTGGTTCCACCACACAGTTCTTCTCCTTTACTCCCAGCTGGGGCTTTAGTTTCTTTCTTTCTGATTCTAATTGTTTATTTGCTGGCTTTTTTGCCAATCAATGGGAAACTTTCTCTTGCTTGAGTGAACCATTCACAAAAATGAGTTAACTCAGGTCTGGGGAACCTGCAGTCTTACAGATGTTGTTTGAAACCGAGTCCCATCTGTCCTTGACCATTGTTAGTGGTTCGGGATGATGGGAGTTAGAGTCAAACAACATCTAGAGGGCCAGAGGTTTTTGGTCCATGAGTTAGCTGGACTCAGTTCTCAGCATTGCTGAGAAACTAAAGTCCTTGAAGGTACATCATTATATTGAGTAATAGGCCCTGTGCTGGACTTAAGAAATTCACCTACAAACAGTCTGCAAATATCTTTTGGTGGGAAATATGGCAGAGAAGATTTGATCTCATTATCAATAATAATTTGCCTTATTATGATGACACTGGTACTATTAAAGGGACACTGCTAACATAAATCATGAGTGCTTTTAAATGAGTTTCGTATTGTAGTTATTAATTTGTGTTTAAAACAAATCATTTTTTACTAATCTCATTATTCCCTTGTAAGAAACATATTTTACTCACCTTGAGGAGTATGCTGAGTTGTGTCGCTGTGATTTTCGAACCAAGGTTGTTGTTTTGCCTATGATGCATTTGCCCTTCCATTGTTTGCGTGCAATTAGATTGCTTGTGTGTGATTAGATTATTATTATTCCTGCTACAAGACCATTTGAACAGAAAGTCCTCAGTGCAGGCTCTTTAGATAGTCAGAACACCTAAGCTATCAGTCCTAATTTAAAACAACAACAACACAAAACTATTTTATCTCCAGGGGAAATCCAACTACAAACTGTCCTGCCTCAGCAGATTGTGGAACCTCAGTCTCTGCTAAACTAGTAACTCGGTGTCTGGGGGAAGCTTATAAATAAAGCCACCTGTTCTTTCTCTCTCATCTCACCACCACAGGAGATAGCACAGCTCATCTGCTTCCTGTTGCTTTCACTAGGGAACTTTATCTGCTCTTGTGAATCTGCATTTAAGAGGACTCAGTCCTTGGTTAATAAAGTGGCTGATGGAGAAATCCTGGAGTCATAAATGCCATATTGGAGAAAGTGTCATACTGTCAGATGCCATCAGCCCAACTCCTTCACACCAGGGCTCCAAAGCAGAACAATGTTTCCTTTTGGCACCCTTTTATTTTATTTCAGATTATTGCTTATTTCAAAACATGGAGCTCACAGCTTGTTGTCCCCTGAACTGCAGAGGCTACCAAAGAGAGTCGGCTTGGCAAGTGATGCTCATTTGGGAAGGTGGCTAATGCTGGTACTCGTGACTGACTCTGGTGCCATGTCTGTTGATTTCAGCCACTTGGGTAATGATCATAACCTTCACAGCATGTTTGAACAAGAAAGTGATGGTGAAACTGCTGCTGTTATTGTGGGGTGTATTGAAAATGTGGGTTGGGGCGCTGAGGTAAATAGGTGAGCAACACTCCCAATAAGTGAATCCCTGCAGGTGTATTGTGCAGCATATCTTTTCCATAAGAGGCAACAAGGGAGTATGCATCACTTCTTAACACAGCTGTGTGTTTTATTATTCAGATGCATTGTAGCAACATAGCTATAAAGGTCATTATGGAAGATGAATATGAGAAGATCCGGCTAATTCACATGAATGACTGTGACACCCATTGAGAATTTTGTGAACTAGAGAGTATAGAAAAAGGAGCCAGGATCATGAATCACAAAGGGCTCTTTATTTATTTATTGTGACAATTCCAATTTCGTTAATTGTTTATATAACCTGTGTTTTATGGAATATTTTATTTTTAAAAGGCTATGTAGCCCAAGTGTGCTGAGCCTGTTTTCAGAGAGTCAAAAGTAAATGCACCAAAAAGTTGGGGAGACTAATGACACTTTTGTAACCATCATGGCTATCAAACACAGCAGCTGAATACTGACCATACATATTTTCCTTGTGTGAGTGAGAGAGAGGAAGGAAGGAAGGAAGGAAGGAAGGAAGGAAGGAAGGAAGGAAGTGTTTATATAAAAGAGTGTGTGACAGAAGACTGAATCACATGACCTTTGAGGTGAAAGAATCATGATGAGGTGATTTTCCTTTCCATTTTTGTATGGAAAAGGAAACTTGCAAAACCAACCCCAACGTAAAATGGTGGATTCACAAACCAAATCACATGTCAATGTTGTATGAATGCCAATACAGGAGTGTGTGAGAGAGGGAAAGGAAGAGAGAGGAGAGAGTGTGTGTGTGTATACTTGAGAGAGTGGGGGATGTGGAATAAAGAAACGTGTTGCATTTGAATCAGGAAGATTTTAGCTTTTAATACTAAAACTTATCCTCTCTGAATGATCATGCTGGTAAATGTCATGGCAAACAGCTGGCCGATAGGTGATGTGCTCAGTGATATTGGCAGCATGGGGAAGCCAGCGCTGATGGCCAATAAATCTGCTCTGGCTTAATGATGAGTCAGAAGAAAAATGTTATTAATACTGAAAGTGCAAGCAGAATGTCTGCCTGCTGTGATTAGTTACACATCATGTGGGGCAGTGAATTTCAGCTGCTAGTCAATGCAGGCTGTTACATCTTCCAATGTTCTCATTCTTCACGCTTAATTTTTACTGCATTTTTCCATTAATGGAGACAAATAATCTGTGTCTCGAGGAGGCTTTCCAGCATTTTCCCAGTAAATCAACACTTCTCTTTGTGCAGGCTGTGGACAGAGACCTGAGCGAACAGGGGTGTACAAAGTCCCCTAAGTCCTCCTACCCAGCCTTTTCCATGAATACAATGAGTACAGGGTACAAAAGGACAGAATAGCTACATATGGAATCACAGTTGCAGGCAGTGTCCCAACCTACAGTATGTGCCTTCATTACAACATTGGTAGAGAACCCCCATGCATACAGTTAGGTGTACAGACTTCCTACAGATATTCTGATGAATGTGTCTCTCACACACACATACACATGTGGTACCTTGCCTAGCAAATGCCTGAAAGGGGCTTTGATTCCTCAGATGTTTTGCTGTAAGATGCCATACAGGGATATGTTGGACCTTCCCTAAGAAAGTTGGTTATCTTTCTGGAACTTCCTTTGACTCCCCTAGGTTCTTCCATGAGAACATCAGAATGGCCCTGCCAATCCAGCCCTGCCAATCCATTGTTCTGTTTCCCGTAGCAACCAGGTGCCCATGACAAGCCCGTGAGCACCATAGCCCTCTCCTGCAGGCACTCCCCAGCAACTAAAATTTAGAACAGGGTTGTCTCTCATGCTGGAAGTAGGGTACAAACCTCACTACTAGCAGCCATTTTATCCTCCATGAATTTGTCTACTTTTTGAAGCCGCCCAATTTGGAGGAACGTCTTGTGGTAGCGAATTCCACTATTTAATTATGCACTACGCAAAGAAGTACTCTCTCTGGTCTTTTCTGGAAATGTGGCACTCAGGCTCATTGGATGACCCCAGGTTTCAGAAATATGAGAGAGGTTGGGGGGGGGGACTTCTCCATGTCTGTCCACTTTCTTCACACCATGCGTAATTCCATACTACTCTATCAACTCCCCACTTCCGTGTGTGTGTGTGTGTGTGTGTGTGTGTGTGTGTGTGTGTGTAAACGAAAAAGCTCCAAGCATTGTAACCCTCCCCAGGAGGACTGTTGCTCCAGCTTTATTGTCATTTTGATTGCCTTTTTCTGTATTCTGATTAGTGCATCCTTCTCATAATGAAGGAATGCTGCAACAGCATTGTATATATTGAGAAGGGGGGGGGGGGAGACCAGCCTCAGAGGCCTCATTGGAATAGTAAGGATGCCCCACTGTCATGTTATTTCGATTCCACTTGAAATACATTCATATAAATTATTTTCCCCCAAATTTTCTGTGACTATGATGTTTAGACCTGATCCTCAGTGAAAGAGAAGAGTTTCATTTCTGATCAAATGCCTCTAGCTTAGTAGCAGCTGCAGATAAATGGGTGTTTACATGTTGTGTCTACAATTTAAGCTGTAAGCTTAGACATCTCAGTACCTAAAGCAGATCCATGCCTTACAAATATGTTGTTGACACTTTATAGTTTCAAATGCTGAGCATTTGGGAGTCTGGGAGAGGGAGAGAGGTTTGTTGAAGAGACTCAGAGAGGCTATTGTTTTGATCTCATACTGGTTTTACAGTGGCATCTTGATGGTCAAAACTGGACATAAGGTAGAATAATTGTTGTTCCCAGTTCTATTGTACTTCTTACATACTGGGGCACTCTTTGTAGTCATTCTGGTATTTATCCTCACAATTACTTTGTAAAGTAGGCAGGGCCATCTTACCCATAGGTGCTAGGGGTGCGGGGCACCCGGGTGCTGGGCTCTCAGGGGTGCCAGGCCGAGAGTCCGGGGCCAAGATTTGGAGTCCAGAGATTGGGAAGAGCCAACAGCCACTGCTGAGCAGAGCAGAGCCTGTTGGAGTGCCGCAGCTCTTCTGCTATCGGCAAGCAAGGCGCTGAGGCAGCCAGCGGCTCTGCCCTCCTGCACGCCTGGGATTGGCAGTCCGTCAAGAGGCCCACCCAGTGCATGCTGCTCACACGAGGCACCCGGCTTTGCTCACTTGTCACTGCCGCTGCCTTGGGCTCCTCTGTTGCTGCTGAGGCAGCTGGCCAGGTCAGCTCTGCCGTGCCCTAAAAAAAGGTCAACAACTTTGGGGTGACCCCTATAAAAAGGTTGAAAAATCTGGGCAACCTGGGGGGGGGGGTGCATCAGGCAGATCTTTGCATCCCGGTGCCACATATGCTTAAGACGGTCCAGAAAGTAGATTATATTCAGATCCCTTTAATAGAAGGGGAACAGAGTGGATCAAATCTGATGGGGATTCTATAACCTCAAGCCTTTTGCATATCTTGGAGTCAGCAGCTTTGGTGATTTCAGCTCTTTTTCTCCACTTTGGCGACTTTGAGCTCCCATGTTACCATGCTAAGAAAAGCTGCCTTCTCCCCACACAAGGGAAATTTGGTTACGTCCAGACTAGGACCAGGGATTGTGCAACATGGCAGATCCCAGTACCCTTCCAGAAGATCTTCCACTCCAGATGCCACACAGAATACCAGCCCAATTGTAGCCTGAGGTGGAATTCAGCGGACTCCCTGGTATTACGTAATAGAAATATTAAAACTGTGCCAAGCACTTCTAGTTTCTGGCCAATCACACTGAACGGCTGATGATGATGATGATGATGATGATGATGATAATAATAATAATAATAATAATAATAATAATAATAATAATAAAATTATTTATACCCCGCCCATCTGGCTGGGTTTCCCCAGCCACTCTGGGCGACTTTCAAGAGAACATAAAAAACTTCCTTAAACAGGGCTGCCTTCGGATGTCTTCTAAAAGTCAGTTGTTTATTTCATTGAAATCTGATGGGAGAGTGTTCCACAGGGCGGGCACCACTACTAAAAAGGCCCTCAGCGCTGGACTTCAGTGTCTGGGCAGAACAATGGGGGTGGAGGTGCTCTTTTAGGTATACTGGGCCAAGGCCGTTTAGGACTTTAAAAGTCAGCACCAACACTTTGAATTGTGCTCAGAAACATACTGGGAGCCAATGCTGGTCTCTCAGGACCAGTGTTATATGGTCTTGGCGGCCACTCCCAGCCACCAGTCTAGCTGCCGCATTCTGGATTAGTTGTAGTTTCTAGGTCACCTTCAAAGGTAGCCCCACATAGAACACATTGCAGTAGTCCAAGCAAGCGATAACTAGAGCATACCCTCCAAAACAGTACTTCTGGCTTCAACCTCAATCTGTTAGCTGTCATCCATACTCCAACCACTTCCAGACACTCACACAGGACCTTAACCGCCCTCACTGGTTCTGATTTAAAAGAGAGGTAGAGCATTGCATATTGATGAACACACAGTCCAAACTGCCTGATGATCTCTCCCAGCGGCATCATGTAGATGTTAAAAAGCATGGGAGAGAGGATGAAACCCTGAGGCACTCCGCAAGTGAGAGCCCAGGGGTTTGAACACTCATCCCCCAAGAGCACTTACTGGACACAGCCCAGGAGGAAGGAGCGGAACCATTGTATAACAGTTCCACCAGCTACCAGCTCCTCAAGATGGTCCAGAAGGATGTTATGGCTGAGTTGATGGCTTGATAGCTGGAACCTCAGCACTGAAAATACACCCTGTGTTACAAATGATTTCCATGTTCAAGTATTTATAACTTTCCGGTGCAAGTGAAACCAAAATCAGATCCCTTAAGGAATCTCTTACTCATTTCTTTTCCATTAAATATTTACTTAGACTTGCAGGTTAATATCATATTTTGAAGTTTGAGCAATAAGAAGAGTTTAAGGAATAATTTTATTGATAAATATTGCCTTCTCATAAGGATCCAAGCCGTTCTCTGCTGGTGTGTGCCATGATGATATCTACTTTGGGCTGCTCTCTGTGTATGCACGCACATGCACACACACGCGCACGCGCACGTGCGCTTGCATGCTTGAAAGATCTGGAGTAAAGCAATTTTATGCCATATAATAGGTTTGACACTTTACCCATCACCAGTACTATTTTTCTAGAAAAAGAGGTGCCAGAACTCACCATGAACGTCTCCCTTGTTCTCTTATAATGGCAATGGCGCCTACCTGAGAGGTACTGGAACTGAGTTCCAGTGAGTTCCAGCTGGGAAAAAAAGCCCTGGCTACCATCATGCAAACAGTTGCTGT
The DNA here is from genome assembly GCF_964188305.1 of Podarcis bocagei. Classification (NCBI taxonomy): domain Eukaryota; kingdom Metazoa; phylum Chordata; class Lepidosauria; order Squamata; family Lacertidae; genus Podarcis; species Podarcis bocagei. Next base: position 76,842,345 of record NC_138130.1, on the reverse strand, counting down.
CCAAGATTTTTTACCATTGCATTTAGGCAAGTTATTTGGTAGGTTAATATTGCATTCGAAGCCAGCATGGGTTTTGAGACACTACTTCTTTCTGTGTGTTCTTTTGTTTCCTAACCACCTCAGATTTAATCCATTGGGAATCATTTCTACAGCTTGATGCTTCTTCCTAGGCAATCACAGACACCTTCCACCTACCAGGTGAAACAAGAGGAGGGGAAATGCTTTTAAAACACAGCTGTTGAACATCAAGCTTGCAATTTTGGTGTAGTGTACTAGAAACAAGAAAGAAAATATTCTAGCTGACCCCCTGCTATTAACCAGATGGGAATGGATGAGTCAAAGTGGGCATGTTTTTGGTATTTCCAGCAAATTATAGCATCATTTCAACAGGCAGCCAGGGCCTGTTCATTGCGATCCAGTGCTGATGACACCGCCAGGTGCTGAAATAGGCATTTAAAAATATTTTCAAAGCTTTCTCTAAAAACTAAATGAAATTATTATCACATTTATAAGAAGAAAACTTGGGTTATTAAAAACAATCAAATGCTCTTATCAAATGGTAATAGCAGTATTCAAGACATATTCAGCGATGAACCTGATTATTGATTCAGAGGATGCCTTATGCATACGTTATTTGGATATCAGCCTAATCTAGGGTTTATTTATATTTATTTCTTCCTTTGGAAGAATTATAGTCCACCATTCAGTTCCAACTTTCCCGTCCCTTCCGATGAGACAGTGATCTATAAATGGGATCATTTCAGGTGCAGAACTTCCTCATTTAATGGTATTCTTCATAGATTGTGGCCACACACACACACACATATATATATATATATATATATATATATATATATATATATATATATATATGCTAGTTAACAATCTGATAGTTAAACATTATGATCAACCATAATGTCATGTTTCAATAGACCCTAATCACAAACTTCAAGGACGTATTCTGGTATGTGCTTCAAACCAAGTTTCAGGGCAAAAAAAAGTGTTTCCTATGCATTGCCTCTGCTTGCATTGCACAACACTCTTGTGCTCTCCCTCCTTAACTAAGTCAATCATTTACATGGACTTTAAATTTAATTTAAATGTAATGAATTTAAATTGGGGGTTGTTCTCTTTCAAGTTTGTTGAGTCTCTTCCATGCAAGTTAACATTCAGCACAGAGGATTCTGCATCCAGTTTTTATCCATTCTCTCTCAGCCCTCCCCTCACGTCTATCCTGAATATTTCCCCTTATTAAGGTGCAATAATGAAAGTGGGAGGAAAGGGGGTTACAGATTGAGGTGTATAGTGGCTGGAGCAGATGGATTGCAGAATGGTGCTGAAGCAGGAAGATTACAAGAAAATCAAACAGATAAATTTTTCAGGAGGAGCCCACACCATTTTTCTTGCGTATAAGTATCCATCTTAGTAATCATTCTCTTCGGAGATCTGGAGACCCTCTAATCCCTCACCTAGTCAGTCTTTCCCCCTCAAATCTCCAATACTTCTGAAACAAATCAAATCAAAAATTAACCTTTCAACCGTGAAACATTCCTCTGCCACGGTATGTGTGTTCCCTCTTAAATCATTTTCCTGAAAAGCGTGAAAAGATAGCAAGGCCAAATAGCACAAGGGCGATTTGCTGAGTCATCTTCAAGGACTTAAGAGCAACCTCTTATAGTATGTGCTGATCTTTTGCTACGGTCGCATATTTACACACAAAGCAAATTCCGTCTAGAGCACCCCACACAATCATACACAGGGACATATATGTATAGCATGTGCAGCTGTACACCCAATCTGCACTTCCTATTTTTTGCGGAGTTTAGTCTATGGCCACTTTTCAATTCACCATATGTACAGGCATTCACACAAACAACTGAACATGTGTACAGACTCCTTCTCCACAGGTGCAACTGAATGTGTGAATAATCTCATCCCCATCTATCAATGACACAGAGAAGGGCTTCTACATTAGATCTGAGGCAGTGAGGAGGCAGTCTGTATCTGTATTGGACTTGAATCATATTGGGGTCTTTTATGGGAAGCGATTCATAAATATACTAAATAAACGCATAAATTTGGAGCATCAAAATCTAAGGAGAAATTCATACTGAGATCATTTTGTATGCTCCCCAATCCCTTTTAAAGGACAGAAGCCCAGGTCTCTTAATGAACTGGTAAGTCTATGGAAAGTTGATGTTAATAAAAGCAATAAGCTATTGCAATAAAGCAGCAATATACTAACAGAGAAGAAGAATCATTCCCATACAATAGGACTACAGAAATCATACTTGGGAGTTATTGCAGCTTTTTTAGGCTACTATAGCAGTCTAATAGTAGCATAATTTTAACTCAAAGATTGCAGAAGTAAGTTTAATAGTTGTTCAGGTCTATAAATGTCACACAGTTTTACACCACTATGTCTGATTTACTACTGAACTACAGCTGGATTAACACAGTGATGAAATGATGCCTCTATAAGTTTACTACATTTCTTCTATTTTAGGATATAATTTATAGGTATCCCCCAACAGAATGTGAATCCCAGAGAAATCAACTGCTCTACAGCTCTTGAAACAGCTCTAACATTACTTCAAGAGATCATTTAAATTGTGTTCATCTTGAATGACAACTGTTCTTAGTCCCACTGAGCAAGAGCTTCTCCCTCATTATTCACTTTTACATACCAGTCATGTTATTGTCATCAGGTTTTTAAGCATGAGCCTCATGCAGTAGGTTTCTCTCTTTATTTTCTCGCCTAGCTTGCTGGCTAGTTGCTCTTCTCCAGTTTACATCACAGTCTTGGTCACACTCAGTCTTGGTCATTGTTGGGCACGGGTGGGGAACCTTTGGTCCTCCAGATGTTGTTACAATACAACCCTCATCTGTCCCTGCTAGAATGGTCAACGATGATGAGAGATGCAATCCAACAACATCTGGAGGACCAAGAGTTTCCTGTCCCTGCTGTAAGGGCTGGAAGGCCAAGCTAGATGGGATATTTGTTATCACGTCAGTTGGCATAACTGTGTCCTTTACTAAGGAATGCTTTATAGACGCTTCCATATTTTCATCAGTACTTGAGGTTGTTGGTTTGTTTTTCTAACATTATGTGTTGGACACATCTGGCAGATAGATCAGACAAATTTGTGTTATACATAGATAGGAGGAGTCTGGGGAAGAATATTTCTGTAGCACTGAATCCCAAGTGAGCGACAACTTGCCGCAGATGAGTCCCATCTTGGTAACAAAGTAAAAGAAAACATGGTGCTTGGGACAGCTTTCATTTGTTACACTTGAAAGGAGAATGAAAAGAGGTTTGGCAGAGCAGAATATCTGTAGGCATTTAAAGCATAATAAAGTACTTCAATCAGCATAGATACAGCTAAATGAATGAACCAGGGAAGGGCTGTGGAATGTTGTTCTAATCTGAACCTGGGACGTAAATGGAAATGATGGAGGAAAGAATCTAGTCTGAATGCACTGAAAAACACTGTAGTGTAGAAGCTAAAATCTCACTGAAACCAATGAGATTCTGAGTAACAAAGTGCACACCTAAAGTTCCACTGGTTGGAGTTAGTCACAGCTAATGACATAGTGTAACTAGACAAAGCTGAAACCTAGGAAGTCTAGGCATCAATAGGTGTCAAAGCCTAGTAATCATTAGCTGTAGTGTAAGTAGCCACTACTACCACAGTGAGAAAAACGTGATATCTATAGGAGAGAAAATTTTAAAAAAGAGAGAGAGAGGGGAGAAGGTTACAGAGGAGTAAGGTTACAATTGAGATGGAAGAGCCTTGCAGGGTTGTTGTTGATTTGTGAAAGTAGGGAGCACATAGTAAGACTGCATTTGATTGGAGGAACATTGTTGGAGGGCCTTGACCCCAAAATAAAAGTGGATCCAATGATATTACTATAAATTCTGTCTGTTTGGAGTGGATAAGAAATTCAGGAATTCAGGAATTAAGGAATATGTTCTCTGCCAGAAAAATATCCTATGGTTTTTACCCTACTATTCTCCATCAGCCAATCTTAGTAAATTAAAGTATTGAAGGGAGAAGAAAATTTCTGTTGAATTCCTATGGGTCAGGTATAAAGGTTATCTCTCTGTGTGTGCTTATCTTGTTTTCAGGTGGTTTCTGAATGTCCTTTTATTCTACAAATACACTCACTTGTGGTCTGCACTCTGCAGCCATGTTCATGCTTCACCTACATACAGCCCAGAGGGAGACCTCATGAGGCCTCCTCCCCTGGAGCATTTCAGAGTAAAGAACCTCAAGCAGCCAGGGAGTCTTCCAGAAGGCTGGATAAACATTTACTGGAAGGAAACTCATACACCAGCCTTGGCTGCTGCACAGCCATAGTGTCAGCTCAAAGCACCACAACCACAGACATTCTAAATAATCTTGTGCTCCTAGAGAATGAGGCAGGAGAATGAAAAGTTACTTCTCAGAGAGAGAGAAAAAACCTTGCGAATTTGAAGGAGAGATTATGGTACAGTGCTGTTCAAAATGACAGCCCCGTGTGCTGGGAAACAACTGTTTATGTTGAACAGTGATTCTGCCAAGGGAAAAGTCCTGTGACTTATAAGTAACCACTGCACATTCTCCCAGCAAAACAAGGAACAATAAGACCAACATCTACATGGCCCCCTGTTGTAGAAAGACAGAAGTGAGAAACCTAAAGGGGAGATGGGATGGGAGAGAGAGATAGGGAGCTGGCAAAAGCTGAAACAGTTTTATTGATGCAGCCATTGCCAAATGTTAATTGTTTTCTGTGTAGCTGTCAATTGATCTATAATTTGAGTCTAGATTCCATACATTTATAATAAATTGTGTTCAAAGCTAGCTCCTAAGGAAGATAATGAAGACTCAAAGGTTTACAAAAAATTAAACACTCACATGGCATTAGTTTAATGGTGTGATCAAGATTGGGGAGAACATGTTTTCTGTTCATGTTGTAAACTTTTTTGTAGCATTGCAGTTAGTGCATCATTAGATAGCTTTTAAAAATCCTCTTTCCCTATGTGGCACAATTTGCCGTGGGCCATTCTCTTATAGCTTCGGAATGATGCACAGAATGATGAGAATGAAGATCAGCATCACATACTGGAAAGGTGCGTTCAGATTCTAATGAGTGAATCAGTCTCGTATGAAACTATTGATTACCACAAACCTGCAGGTAAATGAAAGGGTTGGTTATTTTGAGTCAATGTGTTCAATGAAGGCCTTCCTTACTATTTGCACCCATTCCCAACGAAATCATAAACCCCCTGCTTTCATTAAAATCTCAGGTTTTGCTCAATCCTCTCAAGCTTCCTTTGACCCAGAGCTACTCTGCCTACTCATCTCTTTAGTAGCTGCTATCTCCAGCTCCTGATCTCTGTGTGAAATATTGCTTTTAAAAAAATTATTGTTTTTTTCTTCCTTCGCTACAGCCATGTGAGCTTTCCACAATATATGGCTCACTCTCCCACATCATAAATATAATAAACTATGCATTTCATGTTCACTGATAGTATGAGACCAGGTGTGTACACATTAGGGGCGAATCTAGAACTGGGTTAGGCATCCTGTGGCCCTCTGGATTTGTTGGACTCCAGGTCTCATCATCTCTGACCACTGGCCATGCTGGGTCAGGCAGATGGGAGAACAACACCTGGTTCTCCAGCCCTGATCTAGAGTGAAAAAAACCAGCACCAATACCCAATAATCTGCTACTATTCCAGTACAAATCGTAGTGAAGGTGGAGCTGCATGTACTTTTTGTTAAACAGTGGGTAGACATAGCAGACAACACAGTGATTTCTCCAAAGCAGCTATTTATTTGTAAGCTGGAACAGAACTGAACAGCAAACAGCTCAGCCGGCCTGCTTTTATAGGCAGCCAGCTATCAACATTGCAGCAACAACCCAGGGTTTACCGCCTAAAGTAACTGACGTGGACCTGAGTGAAAACTATATACACGATACTCCTGGTGGCCAGGGTGAGAACTTCAATACATAACACTTTTATTATGTAGATGTCCAGGGAATTTACATCTGTGGGGTTTGGCTGAACATATGTTATTTTGAGTGAGTGTTCAGCCTGTGTACCTGTGCACACAAACTTCTGAGCTGCACAAATCAACCCATGTACACTCATTCACACAAGCAGCCGTACATGTCTAGAGACAGCTCGTACTTGTGTTCACTATAGTGTGTGAACAGGTCTAATGCAGCTGTCATTTCAGGTAACACGCTTGCAGATTCCATGCTTTACGGCTGCTTCTTAATGGGGCTCACTCCACCCATTTCCTAGCATTCATATTGGAATGGGCTAAAGTAGTAAACTGGGCCAATGCTGTAGAGAGAGCAGGCACGCTGAAAGAAAAGTGCTGCCACCACAAGGTAAACATGCCACCTGAAAGCGCCTGAGACCCAATTTGAAGCTGCCCTACATTTTCACAAATTGCAAAAACCACCTATAATCAAACTACTCGTAAGCCTGTGAAACCTCTCCAACCTGGCATTCTCTGCTCAGCAGGGTGCCTGGGCTTGGAACAGCAAGCAGCAAACACAGCAGGCGTGGAAGGGAAACAACTCGTCAAGGACTGAATGGGCAGGTTAGGACCAAAGGGAGTCTGTGCAAGGCAGGTAGAGATGGAATAGCAGAAAAAGTGCAGGGCAAAGCAGAGGCAGATCAGCCCAGTTTTCTTTGGCATGTGAGAAAGAATGCACAGTATGTGACTTCAACAACCTTTGTCCACCTGGTCCTTGAACTGTCATCCTTGCCCATGATGGGTAGCTCAGTTGGTAAAGCACATGATTCTTAACCTTAGGGTTGTGGGTTCGAGCCCAATGTTCGAGCCTCAAGATTCCCACATTTCAGGGAGCTGGACTAGATGGTCCTTGTGGTTCCTTCCAACTCTACAATTCTGTGATTCTATGATTTCTATTCACTATGCAATAATTCTGTACCAAAATCAAAACCTTCTGTTAACACAGAAAGCTTGATTGCCATTTATTGCAATTCAGCGGTAAACAGCAGATTTTTTTCTGGGGAAAGCCCTCATACATAACATATCCCAGGAAACACAGGGCATATTGTGGGCAGCTGGCTATATTTGTGACAGCTGTACTAGCAAGGGAAGGAGCAACAGGGTGGAAAAGAAATGGCACGTAAGTGGAGAGGCGGCAGCTCTGACTGGTGTTGGGGAAATGTCTTGGGGTAGGCAAAAAGGCAGCAGTGGAATGAATATGTGCACTGGTGGAGGAAGAGGAGTGCAGGGGGAGCGCACCGCCCTCGGCAGCACAATCCTGGTGGGGTGCCATCATGGCTGCCCCCCTGCCCGCGCTGGGTGCCACACCACCACAGGCGGCATGCCACACCCCCAGAACATATGCCTTCCCCTGCAGGTGGTGCACCCTGCCCCCGGGACGCACACCAGCCCTGCCCCTGCCTGCTCCCCCCCCCCAGTGCTGGAGCATGAAGCTCCGCCACTGAATATGTGAGCAACAATTGGAACATGACTGACAAAAGATGTCATGAGAGAAGGTGGCTTCAGGTGGAATTGGAGTGGATATAGTTGTTTAAGTTTTGTCAGTCTTTTGGGATTTGAGGGCACATTTGGGAATTTGAAATACTGTTGTGGTTTCCACCCAAAAAAAAAGAGGCTCTTATAGGACCATAGCTATAGGGCAGGTTACCTGTCCGATAAGTTGAGTACAAGGCAGAACTGGTGTCATCCCTCTAGAACACAAAGCCACACTTTTGAGCTCACAAGTTTCTACTACATTCTGAGCATCTGTTTCAAAGAATGAAATAAGTTTCTAAGAAACTGAATAAAGGACAAAGCTCCAGAACATAAAATATTTCTTGTGGACTCACATCACTCCCTTATCAGCTGGGCTAGAATGATAGACTAGAAGATGATGTTCAGTTAGGGCAGATCTCTAAATCTAATGTACAACAATCGTCCAGATCTGCATTATATCTTTTAGAGAGATATCTGTACTTTTGAATGGGGAAATCAAGCCAGTTGCAGATAATAGTTTGTGTGTGGTGCTCATTGTTTAGATTTACCTTGTGTGAAAACCATATACCGTATCTATTTTTCCCAGGAAAGCGTCTCTAACATGCAATGTCAGTGGTCAGGAAGGTAAAAGTTGCTGATGAAATAAATGGACAAGTTTTGCACATCCCTGAATCCCATCCCATCCACCCAAAAGTTGATAGTGACAGGTGCTCACAGGCTCACAAACGTTTCTCTACAGCATTCCTGGAGTCATTCCTGCTCTGGGGATTATAGAATCCATTGATTCTCTCTTATGCGTCTAGCTGGTACTATTTGTTCCATAGATTCCATTATAATGTTTTAAAATATGCTAGCTGTTCAGGGCATCTGCCACAACAGAGAATGCACAGTTAAAACATCAGTTCCGCTTATTTGTGGCCCTTTTAGGGGGCTATGGTGTAGAAGGTCTGTCTGAACTCAAGGCTGTGAGTGCAACTGGCCTGCAGCTATGTACTCACATATGCACCTATCTACGTTTTTCATTCCCAGAAATCCATGTTTCTTCAGCACAGACCAAGCGCTGAACTGTGACAGGGAGTCTCATTGTGGAATCATTTGAAGTCCACCACCCCCACTGCGCCTTCTGCAATATTGAAATGCCAACAAGGAAAGTCAGAGGAATCCCTTCTCCTGGTTTTATTTCTTCCCTCTCTCTATCTACTTTTAGTTCTCGCTCTTTGCTGAGATTGCTCAGAAGGGACTTGCTATTCCAGTGTTGCTACTGAAAGTCAAAACCATGTGAGTTTTAACAGCACCATCAGACGGGCCTTTCGGGGGCAGGACAAGGGGAGCAGCTGTTCCCAAGAAGATGCAGGAGAGGTTTTGGTGCCAGCAAACTTGTAATGTGAGGATACGTTTTTGAAATTAATCTTCTCCCTCTTTCATAGCTTCGGTTAATCTCTGTGATGAAACTCTTCACTCAAGGGTATCTTTCCCCACCCTCCCCCTTCCTAAGATCAGGCAGATATTCTCAAAGAAGCTGGAAATACATTCAGTGCATCTTAGCCCTGTGATGTGACTTTTATCCCCACTAATGAGAGAGGTCAGTATTGAGCGCCTCTCTGTGGAGTCACAGAAACAACAATCCTTTACTAGCTGGAAGCCTCCATTTTAATTTAGCTCTATACCTCCTGAAGGTAAGAAGAAGAAAAAAGAATTGCTTTGTGGCCTCAGATTAAAATCCAACATAATCCAGCACTCTGACTTCAGCTAGCCATATCCTTCTAGAAAACGTGTGAAGAATGCTATCCTCTGTTGCTCCTTTGACTGAAGCATAAGACAATCAGGGATACATTGCCTCTGAACATGGAAGTTCTATTTTCAAATGTCACAGATAATAACGGCCCTCCATTAATTTGTCTAACCCTTTTTTAAAAAAGTCTAAATGTACCTTAACCAAATCTACCATGGCAAATAATTTTGCAAGTTCATTATAGGTTTGGAAATGGTTTCTCTTGATCCTACTGCATTATCCTGCACATTTTGACCATTTATTTCATTGCATTACCCAGAGAAAGAGTAATTACTATTGACTGTCTATGCATCATTTTTCAAGGTTCCTCTTTAGCTGAGTACCTGTCCACTGTCTGAGGATTCTGTTACAAGTACTTTAGAGTACGTTTCTTTAGATCACTTTACAAACCTTACAAGGTTACACACAGTTAAGGCTCCTTCCTTGGGGAGAGAAACATCAGTACCTTATTTGGAGGCACAGTACTGCCACCATCCCCAGGCCCAGAGGACAAGTCTTCTGCAGGACTGTAATCTCGCCACACTTGCAGAAGTCAAAGATTACAGACTAAATGGAAGACCCTTGAACCATCCACCCAGCTCCTCTGGAGAGGTGGGGCCTCCCACGCTCAAGCTCTTGTCAGCCTATATAAGGCTTTGGTTGGCAATAGCTTCCCACTGAAACACTTAGGAGCAGAGTGAATTCAACCCACAGGCCTCCCTTGGAGTTGTCCAAGGTTCTGAAATGGGCTTCACAGGACATTGCCTAATTCTCCAGCAAGCCTCAAGCTCTCAATGAACTAGACTGTGCATGTGATTCACTGCAATTTTCACATTTTGTCATATCAAAATAGAGAATGCACCAATGGATAGATCTTGGATATTTGCCAGGTAATGGTGAATATTACTAACTTACCAAATGCTCCAAGCTATAGGTCACATTTCTGGGCCTGTTTTCTGTACTGAATGCCAGAGACTGCCAATCTCCTGGACCCAGTTAACATATATCCCAATTCAGATGGAACACAGCTGCATTTTGAGGGTGCTGCGCCCCAAGTCTCCTGAGGACAGCTCCCAGAGGCTTACTATAGGTGTTAAATAGCACGGGGAACAAGATGGAACCCTGTGGGACACTGCAGGACAACTCCCATGGTGCCAAACTATAGCCTCCCATCACTACTTCTTTGGAAATGGCCCTAAAGGGTGGGAGAAGATTCACCAAAGCATGGAAGATACTGAAGATAGATGTGAAATCTGATGCTGGGAGAAGCAGACAGGCAAATGTCTGGGTTCAGAGTTACAGAAGAGCATAAAAGTGAAAGGGATGGAGGAAGAAGGCTTCTCCAGTTAAAGTAGCCTTAATTGCTTTCTCTTTGCCCTGATCTCATGCACAATGGGATCCACAGAATTGCACTCAAAAATCTCAAGGTACAGTCACCTTCCAAGTGTGTAGCGAGGTGTGGTTGACAGCATGTGGAAAGCAGAGTTGCTAGAAAGTAAAGAGGCAAGATTAGGACATGGCCTGAATACAAAACATTTGAGGCACACAGTTCAGCTTTCTGTGCGTAAGCTGGTTGCATTTGCAGTGACAGCCATTTTGCTGCTTTCTGCCTCTCAAGGACACTTCAAGGTCATCACTTTTAAAGAAAGCATGGCTAAGTGTGCAATCTGAAAAGTGCTGAAGTCATTGTTAGCCGGCCCCCAAACAGCCCCTGGCGCAAACCCAGCCAAACTGTTCATAATGAGAGACGTTCCCATCCTCTAATATGATCAATGTGAACAAGTAACAACTGTCTGTTAGAGATTTAATAGTACAGAGCAGCTGTTTATGAATCCAACCCACACACAAATCAAAGAGAAAATGAGAGTATTACAATGTTTGCTTGGCAAATTCAAAACCTCCCATCACACGCACCAGCTTCGAGCAAGGTCATCGTTTTGTACACAGGAGATGTCATTTTCTCCCACACATTTGCTGCTAATTTCTTTTGTGCTTCATGCCCAGGGTAGATTCAGAGGGCTGGGAATCATGTGGCAACTACTTAGTTAGCAAGCTTACTGCACAACGCCTGCCTGCAGGTGGGGAGGCAATTGTCTGCAGCTTCCCACAACACAAAGCCCAGTGTTTATTGGTTTCTTAGAATCTCTGAGTGGTTTCTGTATAGGTGTGTCTGTATTTTCATGCTGTGGTTAACCATATGGTCGCAGGCTACAGACAACCACATTGTTAGAGGCATCGTAGGGTAAGCTTTGAAAGCCTGCTGGTTGTCTCCACCTACCCCACCCCTCCTTTAAACCACAGTTGTCCAACGTGCTCTAGACGTGGTCTGGCATACAAGATCATGGCTCCTTCTCTCCCCCCCCCCAAAAAAAAACAATTTTTCTGCTGGGTCATAGGTAGGCATGTGGCGTGCTGTGAAGAAATCCCTCATAACTGCAGATTAAAAAGTGGCTGGGGGGGGGGGAATGAAAGAACAAGGAATTGTTTTTGCTCTGTAGAAGTAACAAGGTGTAAATCTATGCACATGGGAAGAATTCGGCTCCTGTTCTCCAGGAGCAGGCTTTGCTAAAATTCTGGCTCGGAAGAAGAGGTGGAACTGGGAATATATTGGGTAGAGGCAGAATGGGATGGCAATTCCCACATCAGAGTGGGAAGAGAGTAACAACAACATTTATAACCCAGCTTTTATCCCAGGAGTTGGATAGCTGGAAGGGACCCTGAGGATCATATAGCTGCAGGAATATGCAGCTGCCCCATATGGGGGCTGATCCTGCAACATTGACGTTTTCAGCACCTCACTCTAACCAACTGAGCTATGGAGGTCATATTTCCCTCCTCTCCTTTTTATCCTCAAACAACGCTGTGAGGTAGGTTAGGCTAAGAGGCGGGTGATTGGCCCAAGGTCACTGAGTGAGTTTTATGGCTGAGTGGAGATTTAAAACCTAGCCAGCTTCCCTAACTGCTCTAACAACTCCACCACACTGGGATATGGAGCTAGCCAAGGAGTTGTGAGAACAGCAGTGGAAGTGGAGGTTTGGTTGTGAGTTAGGAGAGGAAAACAAGGTGGGAAGTTTCTGATGGTGGCCTCTGCTTCTCTGGAGGTTTTTAAACAGAGATTGGGTGGCCATCTGTCGGGGATGATTTATCTACGATTCCTGCATTGCAAGGGGCTTCACTAGAAGGTGGCCCCGCAACTCTAAAATTCTATGATTCTCAGGGTGGAGGGATGTGAATATACAGAAAGGTTATTAAGATAGGGATGTGCATTGGATATGCATGAGAGAATTTGAAAGCAACAGGTTTGGCGTGGGGGTTTTTTGGGGGGGGAGGGTGATGAACTTAGCCACACTTGTCCCCAGATGTCCCACACATCAAATAATGAACCCAAATTATTGGAACAATGGGCTGCGCAATCCTATTCTGAAGCCTTCTATATGACTGCAGATGGTACCATTATGATTTTCGTTTCTTTTTAAATGGGAGACTAAAAATGAAACTACTCTGCCATCTGCTGGCCAAATAGAAAATTACTGCACAGCCGAGTAAGGGAAAGTTGGCTAATGTGAACGTGAGTGTTTACCAGTGATTTGTGAATAAGCTCTACAGCAGAAGCAGATGAGGGGTGAAAAACCTGCAGATACAAGCCTCTGGTTATAAGGTGCAATCTGTCAATTGAAATCCACCTGCCTCTTTAAGCTTAGAAATGCCATCTTTCTGGTGCTTGTCTTGTACTCATCAGATTCTGATATACTTGAATTATTTCAAGAAAATTTGACTTACAGCAAGATTTCCTTGGGACTGTTTCCACTTCAAATTCACTTCAGCTCTAGCAGCAAACATATTCAGATCAGGTGTGCTTGGGAAAGAAACTGTCTTGTGCTTTTCATGAAAACAAAAGCATACAGAGAATTCTGGAATTTTGTCAGGATGTGTTGGTGGTTGTGAATCTACACAATCCTTTCCTAAGTATCCATCCAAATGTTTACTTTATAGATGTCTTAAGTGTAGTTGGGTCATAAGTAGGGATGGGGGGGATTCATTTTTGTTCACGTTTTAATGAGAAACTCCATAATTTGTACTTCCTAAACCAATATGCCAAGCAAAGGACAACGATCCTTTGAATTTGCACTTTTCTGAATTTTGTAATGCAGTTCTCAAATTATTATTATTATTATTATTATTATTATTATTATTATTATTATTATACCCTGCCCATCCGGCTGGGTTTCCCCTGCCACTCTGGGTGGCTCCCAACAGAGGATTAAAAACAAAATAAAATTTAAAACATTAAAAACTTCCCTAAACAGGGCTGTCTTCAGATGTCTTCTAAAAGTCAGGTAGTTTTTTAATTTCCATGACATCTGATGGGAAGGCGTTCCACTGGGAGGATGCCACTACCAAAAAGGCCCTCTGTCTGGTTGCCTGTAACCTCACTTCTCGCAGGGAGGGAATCGCCAGAAGGCCCTTGGCACTGGACCTCAGTGTCCAGGCAGAAAGATGGGGGTGGAAACACTCCTTCAGGTATACTGGGCCAAGGCCATTTAGGGCTTTAAAGGTCAGCACCAACACTTTGAATTGATACAACGTGTGCAAAAATGAATATGTTAGCGAAAGTAACATACAACAATGCATTATATTTGGAGATATCTCTTGCAAAAAATATGTATATTAGTCAAAAATGCATAAAAAATGAGAAATCCACATGAAGAAGCTGTGAAAATGGGAAATAGCTGTGGAAATGTGCAGAACTGGAATTAAGATTGGGAAAATGGGAAGCTAGGAGAAACCAAAATGGACAGATTCGTCCATCTCTAGTCATAGGTGAGCACCGATAAGCTTCTGCAGTGATAACAGGGGCCTATATGTTACTGCAAGCTCCAATGTCAAGCCATCTCATTCCTCATTCATTGTTTGGCTTTGACCGGAAGGATTTTAGCATATGCATCTTCTGGTCTTATTTAGCCATTACGCTGTACTGGCAAATGTCTCCCTCCTGGCACAGAAACATCTTTCAAGGACAGATACTAGATTGCTTGAGAGGGCCATTCCAAGCAGGAAGGTAGCCACCAGGGCCGTCTTATGCATATCTGGCACCGTGGTGCAAAGCTCCCTCCGGCGCCCCCCCCCCCCATTTCCCAGAGTTGTCGACCTTTTTTTACAGAGGACAGCACTGCCGGAGGGACTGGAGGAAGCAAGCAGCGGCTGGAGGGTGGCTCCTCCAGCGGGGAAGAGGCAGAGGCTGGATCGGCACCTCCTGGCTCAGCTGGAACTTCGTGCCACAGTGGCCAAGGCAGACAGAGGATCTGGGTGTGCCGCTGCTTCAGCGCGGCATGGCGGAGGCAGGCGAGGGTAGTGAGCTAATGCTGGGAGGTGCCACATCCAGCCTCTGCCTCTTTCCTGGCACCCTTCAGAATTTGGTGCCCTGGCACCCCGCACCACTAGCCTCTATGGGTAAGACTCCCTGGTAGCCACTTTATAAACTGCCCCCCCTGTATTGCCCTTGTAACTGATGAGGAAACTAGATGGCCTCACTTTGTCAACCGAAGTAAAGTGATGGCAATGGTCTCACCATTTGGCAAGACAGTGTCATGGTAAGTTATCGCTTGGCAAATGGTCAGCTGTAATCACTCGATCAGCACTCTAAAGCAGAAGATCCCCACCACTTGCTGCTTAGCTAGATATGAGCCTGAAACACTGCATTGTCCAGTGGCTCTTGAGTCTCCAGTAGAGCCTGTACAACAGCCTGGGAACCACCAGCATCTTGTCCTCCAGCTGCTGTGGAACCCCAGCTCCCATCAGCCATAGCTAGCATGGCCAATAGCATGGATTATTACCAGCACTGCCACCATACAAATTTAAGAAATGGGACCCCAAATGCATGTTTAAGTTCACGTTGAGACCCAGGTTTGAAAACTACAACAGACAGAAATGCAGAACCTCACACTGTGAGAACTGCATTGTTGCAATCCTATACCCAACCACCTGGGAATCAACTCTTTTGAACTCAGTGGGATTTACTTCAGAGTATAGGATTGCACTGTGAGAATCATTAAACCCACTGATGGGATATGTATTTGCCTTAGGGCCAGCAGGATAAATTATGCAAGATGGTAGCGCCAGTTCAATTTTACAGACTTCCATTATTTAACGAGAAAGTTACTCCAAATTATACTTCAGGCCTTTGGTTACTGACAGCCCTTCCATCATGCATGCCTTCTGAGTCAAGATGAAGGAATTTGCATAAGCAGTTGGTACAAGCTGAGATGCTGTAGGATGGGACCAGCAAGTATGGCTAACCTTATTAGGAGCCAGGGACCACAGGTGAAGCTGAGCTCACCATTACCTTGGGCACACAATATTTGAGCCGAGCATTAACAAGTTTTTATTTATTTATTTATTCATTCATTGCATTTACACCCCAATTTTTCTCCAAGGAGCTCAAGGAGGAGGTGTTCACAGTTCTCCCCTTCCCCATAAAAATCTCCACAACAACCCTGTGAGGCAGGTTAGACTGAGAGGCAATGACTGGCCCAGGATCACCCAGTGACCTCATGGCGACTTGGCAATTTGAAATCTGATCTCTCAGATCCTGATCCAACACAATAGGTACGAATGTGTGAAGATTTGATTCTTTGAGAATGCTGATATGGAATGGCCTTCTCTCTCTCTTTTGAGGGAAAACACACATTTAAATACATATTTCAAGAGTATATATATATATATATATATATATATATATATATATATATATACAGAATCACAGAATTGTAGAGTTGGAAGTGACCATGAGGGTCATCTAAGTCCAATGCCCTGCAATGCAGGTCTCTTTGGCCAAAGTGGATCTTGAACCCATGTCTGTGAGACCCTGAGATTAAGAGTTGCTTGCTCTACTGCCTGGGTTATCATATGCAGGACAAAAAAAATTATGAAGAAAATGACATAGAACATGTGTATGTTGTGGATCTGATCCCTGCATTAGAGATTCCAAACAGGGAAAATTGTGGTGGGGGGCAGGGAGGGAGAACAAAGCTTATTGAAGGGGGGAGAACAGTAGCAAAAACAGCTTTAGTTTCTTCCACTCGTTCTTTCCCCCAGAACAGTATCCAAATCTCCTTTATCAAGCTGGGCCTGTTTTGGAATCCTGTGAACCTTTACTTGGGAATAAGCTCCATTGAAATAGTAGCATTTACCTCTGAGTAAACATACAGAGGCTGCACAGCTCTTCACAATAACTGCATCTCTCTCTCTCCCCCTCTCTCCAAGAGCCTTCAGCCACTTTCTCAAGTGATGCTTAAATTAGTTTTTGCATTTCCTGTGCCTGTAAATTGAATGAAAAAGCGACATTGACTAGAATGTACATGTTGTGAATGTTGATAACTTGAGACCGAAAGTGGAAGAAAGCCATTTAAAAATCGAATGTACACTGGATAGGAACAGTATATTCAATTTAGAAATGGTTTTCTTTCCCCTTCTCATTCACAACATTCACAAGTGACGCGTTCAAAGCTAATGGCTGGTGAGAAATGTGGTACTTAGCTCATGGCTCTGCCTGGGCACCAATAAACTTCTCACCTTGTTACACTCAGTGTCTGCAGAATTATTGGACGGTATTTATTGCAGTAAGTCGGCTCTCTATAATAACTCCACATACTCCAGGAAATAGCCCAGATTGTGATGCTATCATTATGTTGAGCTTATGGTGCACTGTGCGAGAATCCCTGTGTAACATGAATGATGGCATTAGCCTGCTATTCAAGAGAATGTAGCTGCCTATTATTGTGCACTGGATTAATAAATTCCACTTCCTAATATTTCCATTAATTGAATCACTCATTTTTATTGGGGAGGGGGGCATGTGTTGAGAGGGGGGGCCTGAAAACCATCGTGTTACCTGGACATGTTGCATTAACCCTTTTAGTTCTAGTGGAAATTTTGAATATAAGAAACCATAACAGGCCAGACTATTTCTTAGAGTCATAGAATTGTAGTGTTGGAAAAGAGTCATCAAGCCCAACCCCCTGCTTAAAAACCTCCAAGGAAGGAGAGTCCACAACCTCCTGAGAGAGACTGTCCTGCTGTTGATCAACCCTTACTGTCAGAAAGTTCTTCCTGATGTTTAGTTGCAATCTCCTTTCTTGTAACTTGAATCCATTCATTTGGGTCCTACCCTCCAGAGCAGGAGAAAACAAGTTTGCTCCATCCTTCATGTGACAGTGATCATATCTCCTCTCAGTCTCCTCTTTTTCAGGCTGAACATAGCCAGCTCCTTCAACTGTTCCTCATAAGGCTTTGTTTCCAGACCCTTAATCATCTAGGATGCCCTCCTCTGTCCATGTTCCAGCTTGTCAACATCCTTCTGAAATTGTGGTGCCCAGAACTGGACACAATACTCCAAGTGTGATCTGAGCATACTATTTCTTCCCTTGATTTGGACACTATATTTGCCCAACTCCAACTGGATTGGGTTGCTCTCATGCAAAGGTCTTTTCCATCCCTTTCTATGTGACCTTTTTTCACATGGAGATGCCAGGAATTGAATCTGGGACATGTTGTGTGCAAATAACCTGTTTTACCACAGAGCTATGGCCCTTCTCAGGGACGCGGGTGGTGCTGTGGGTAAAACCTCAGTGCCTAGGACTTGCTGATCGCAAGGTCGGCGGTTCGAATCCCCGCGGCGGGGTGAGCTCCCTTCGTTCGGTCCCAGCTCCTGCCCACCTAGCAGTTCGAAAGCACCCCTAAGTGCAAGTAGATAAATAGGTACTGCTTTATAGCGGGAAGGTAAACGGCGTTTCCGTGTGCGGCGCTGGTGCTGGCTCGCCAGATGCCGCTTAGTCACACTGGCCATGTGACCCGGAAGTGTCTCTGGACAGCACTGGCTCCTGGCCACTTGAGCGAGATGAGCACGCAACCCTAGAGTCGGACACGACTGGCTCGTGCGGGCAGGGGTACCTTTACCTTTACCTTTATGGCCCTTCTCACCTCATTTGATATCTAGATATCATTATTATTGCATATTATATATTACATTTATTGGGCACCTTTTTACCAAGGCTGGGGCCTAAACAACATTTAGGGTCCGCATCCATCTCTGCCTCCTCCCCAGCTGAGCCACCTCACCCCACATTGAGAGGAAAGCAGCATTACACTGGCACAAACAGCAAGTGAATGGCAGCACACAGAAAGCAACAGGAAAAGACACCCAGCTCCACAAGCAGTAAAAACAGCCACATTCCAGAATACAGTGGTACCTCGGGTTACAGATGCTTCAGGTTACAGATGCTTCAGATTACAGACTCTGCTAAGCCAGAAATAGTACCTCGGGTTAAGAACTTTGCTTCAGGGTGAGATCAGAAATTGCACAGTGGCGGCACGGCAGCAGTGGGAGGCCCCATTAGCTAAAGTGGTATCTCAGGTTAAGAACCGTTTCAGGTTAAGAACGGACCACCAGAACAAATTAAGTTCTTAACCTGAGGTACCACTGTAAATGCAAAATATTAGCACCCCCATGTCTTGCTACATTGTAAACCTGAGTGTTTGGTTGGGGGTGGAGTGTTGTTTGCAGCCCCGGACAATGATTGATTGGCTATGCTAACTCTTGGTTGTGTTGTTGTTTTTACTGCTGATGGACTGCAAGATGCATATTAAATTTACATCGACTGAAATTTATGCTAGGTTAACACAAGGCCTTCCAAACTCCAGAACTCATCTCTCTTATAAAAGGTCTTAAAGAATTTTCAACTGATATTCACTGCAAAGAATTATAAAACCCAGCAGAGGGAGTGCAGACATCATGGTTGGATTTAAAAAGAGCAGAGCCCGTGGGTTGTTTGTTTATATTTAAAAAGAAAAAGAAAAAGAAAAGCAAGGAGTCTGCTTAATGGTTCTGTATTTTGATGTGAAAAGATAGACTCAGCACTCCTGGACTCTTAACTAACCACAAGGGATCCTGACAAATCATGGGAGGCCCAGAGATGAGCTGCAATCCATGCCAGAGAGTTTGCTGTATTGGTATAATCAAATATTCTCCAGCTGTTTGAATGGACTCATGGCGAGCATGAAAAGTATGCATTTCTCTGGAGAATGTCCATTCCTGCACAGAAGATCGAGGGTGGAACTACCCACTGGGACTCTCTGAGGCTTCAGTTCCTTTAATAATAGGAATGGGTGCTCTGCAAAGAATTTCCAATCTGTTCAACAGAGGCAGCAGAAGACAGGATAGGGCCATTTGATAATAATAAGTATCATGTGAATAGCACTTCAGAGTTCTGATAATGTTTTCCATGCTTTATCCTTACAACAACCCTGTAAAGTAGGCCAATATTACTATCTACCACCCTCCTTCATATTACAACTGGGAGGCTGAGACTTCCTGATTTATAGTCAAGCCTTCAGCCTTTACAGAGTCCGTGCAATATAGACACCCTCTATAAGTATTCCACCCTTATTTGACAGATTACCTGGTTCTAATAATGATTATAATTGTGTAACTTATTTTATTCTGCTTTGTATGTTTCATTTTCTACAATGGCTTCAGCCACACAAATAATAGTTGTATTTGTATCTAAATAATTTGCATTTGGTTGATTAATAATAATGCATCACTTTTTAGTGTTCAAGGCACAATTTTTTGCTCTTATGACAACAGTCCAATCAAGTACATTCATCGTGAAGGACATATTTGGACCTGGGACTTTCTGATTTGTAGTTCAATCTGTCAACAACGTAGAATGGGGCTGAGGAAACTTTTTCAGTCCCTGAGCTGCAATCCCTGGCAACTACTGCATGTGGTAGGTGAGATCAGAAGCTAACATGAGTGAGACAACCCATGTAAATTTTACCTTTGTACAATCAGCTAGTTTCTAGACACATCTCTTTAGCCTATATCCAGCCAAGCCAGAGGCTTTATTAGAGTCGAAAGATAAATTTCATCCTGGCATCACACTTGGGGTATAAAGTAGGGGCAAAGCCAGATAGGGAAGCCAAAGCCTGAGGTTCCTGGGATGAGAAGGAGGAGGAAGAAGAAGAAGAAGAAGAAGAAGAAGAAGAAGAAGAAGAGGAGGAGGAGGAGGAGGAGGAGGAGGAAGAAGAAGAAGAATGAAAAGATGAGGAAGAGCATGTAGAGCAGGCATCCCCAAACTTTTGGGACTACTCACATCATCCCTTGCTAACAGGACCAGTGGTCAGGGATGATGGGAATTGTAGTCCCAAAACATCTGGAGGGCCGAGTTTAGAGATGCCTGGTGTCAAGTGTTGTTTGGGGGAGATTAGACTGAAAAGCATAGCTGGCATCAATTGGTCAACCTCCAAGGCCTGTGTCTTAGCAGAGAGCTGACTGCTGCCTCTGAGGCACATGTTCTTACTGCCTTCTCCTCTTTTCTATTGTTGCCTGTTCATCTCCTTCTCTGAGTGAATGAGCAGAGGCATGAATGAGAAGGAACAGCAGTCTTTGCCTGCCTCTCCCTCTTCCCAGGGAAAGAAGGCATCTGAATGGGTGGGAGTGAGGAAACCCACTGATGGCAACTTGTTCCAAGACCCTCCAGTACTCTCAAATTCTAAAACCACACTTGATGTGAAGGTAACTACTCCTGATGCTGTTGCTCCTCATTATTATTTTTGTTGTTGTTATTGAAATGTGACCTAGATCAACACTGCAAAAGATGTTTGAAGGACATTTGGCAGAAGCAGTTGTCCTGCACTCTCTGGTCTATTGAAAGAAAAAGTGATGTTCAAGAATTGATTTTAAATAGTTTTTATTCATATTTCGGATAAGCAGGATGACTCGGATTACCTCATCCTGGCAAACAAGTTTAGAATTCTGAGTGTTACCACAAGGAAATTGATTCCAAGTGTTAAACCCATTGGGTTGTGAAAACGGATTCCGAACGACCATGTGACCTTGGTACCCAATCAAGCTTGTGCCAGATAATTGCAACCATCTGGCTCAGAAACAAGCTACAGATCAGGAATTTATTCCTTCCTCCTAACAAATATTCATCAAGGAGGCAGGCAAATCCAAAAGAAGGAGAACGGGGGGGGGGGGAGGTGCAGAGGATCCACTTCATCGCAAGCCTAATACGGAGCACATGACTTTTTTCCCCCACCAGCCTCCATGGAGTTTGCAATGCCTGGGCCCTAATGATTTGGAAGGGAGAATAAATTTATGAAATTAATCTAATGAATGATTCATTATGCACTATTTGCCCAGCTTTTAGTTATAACCAGGAGTGAAATGATGAAATGAAAGAGAAAATGGAGCTGAATCTCCGCAATATTCTTCCTGACAGCGAGATGTCTCTAGCTATCAGGCACTTCCCATCAAGGGATCTTGAAACATTGTAACGAAGGCTGCCCAGAGCTACAGTGGATGCATCCTAACGAAGCCAGAGGGAAAGCTCTCACGGGGTCTCTCTCTTCCTCTGGACTCCTCTTCCCCTTTTGGATATACACAACTGACTGCAGGCAATGGTGACTGGTGTGCATTGGGGCTGGCGGGGAGGCTAACAGTAGGTGGAACCAGAGCCAATAAATTCTACTTTTGTCCCCATCCTCCTCCCTACTGAGTTCTAAAAAAGGCAATACTGAGACTAGTTTTCCTTTTCCACAATTGGCCAAAGCAATAAGACACAGGAACACTGTCACTAATGTTTCCCTAACAATTTAACCAAAGGCTGTGAAGGGAAAGGAGTGGAGGAGTGCGCTGGGAAAGGGATAGAAACTTTGTAGCACTCTTGGTTAAAAAGCGTTTTCTTTCTACCATTGCAAAGATTAAATCTACTCTTATTTTGCATATCCTTTGGTTCACAAGAAAGAGAAGCTCACCATTATGTTTGTGTGAAATGGACAGAACGTAAGGAACATGCTTAATACAGTGGTGCCTCAGGTTAAGTACTTAATTCGTTCCGGAGGTCTGTACTTAACCTGAAACTGTTCTTAACCTGAAGCACCACTTTAGCTAATGGGGCCTCCTGCTGCCACAGCACCGCCAGAGCCTGATTTCTGTTCTCATCCTGAAGCAAAGTTCTTAACCTGAAGCACTATTTCTGGGTTAGCGGAGTCTGTAACCTGAAGCGTATGTAACCTGAAGCGTATGTAACCTGAGGTACCACTGTAATGGAATCAGGAAGTGGGCATATCCATGGAAGATTGAAGACAGATCAAAGAAAGTACAGTGGTACCTCGGGTTACATATGCTTCAGATTACAGACTCCGCTAACCTAGAAATAGTGCTTCAGGTTAAGAACTTTGCTTTAGGATGAGAATAGAAATTGTGTTCCGGTGGCACAGCAGCAGCGGGAGGCCCATTAGCTAAAGTGGTGCTTCAGGTTAAGCACAGTTTCAGGTTAAGAACAGACCTCCGGAATGAATTAAGTACTTAACCCGAGGTACCACTGTACTGCCTCACTCAGCACATAGTTCAACTATGGAGCTCGCTTTCGCAGGAGGTAGTGAGGGCCATCATCTTAGATGGCTTTAAAGAAAGAGTAGAGAAATGCATGGAGAAGGCTCTCAATGACTTCTAGCCATGATGACTATGTTCTTCCTCCACGGTAGGAGGCACTAAAGTTTCTGAATACCGGTTTCTGGAATCCAGAGAAGGGAAGAGGGCTCTTGTGCCCAGGTCCTGTTTGCAAATTTCCCACAGGCATCTGCTTCTCCACTGTGAGAACAAGATGGTGGACTAGATGGGACGATGGCCTGTTCTGATGTTCTGATGCCAGGAAGGTGCATAGGCTGGACTTGCTCGATAAACAAGCAGATGTGCAAGAAACTTATTCTCATTGCTTCACTGAATGGTCCTCTATTTTGTCCCTCTTACACTTCTAATTCCTCTCTGCCTTCCCCATCATCCTCTTTTCGTGCCCCCCCCCAATTGTGCCCTTTCTCACATTCTTTTTCCAAGTTCCTCATCATTTTCTAAGCCCTCCCTCTTGAGAGATTTTAGTTCTCTTACAGAGGTTATGAGATTCTTCTACCTTAGATCAGCCATCCTTTTCTCTAGGAGGCATCAATACCAATATTCCTCATGCCACATAGGTTTCCAATCATATGAGCTAACTGGATGGATCATAGTCAATAGCGCTCTCCCTTCTGTACATGTGACCCTGGGAGGAAGGAATTGACTAGGTAGCTCTAAGAGTCCATTCAAAATCAGTTTTGACCTTTGTCGAAGCATAACCTTAGAAAAGAGTATAGGAGTTATAAAAAAGGGAAGCTTAGAATGGTTTTGAAGTGAGGAAAAGGAAGCCAGCATGTTAAGATCCTCAAGATTAAAGAGGTTGCCAGCCTTTTGAGACCAGTGGGTCTGGGGAGATCAGGGTTCAAATCCCTACTGAGCCACGAAGCTTACTGGGTGACCTCTACCTTATGGAGTTTTTGCAGTGATTGTTAGTCATAGTAATAAGTATTAACATATACCACTTAAATGCAGTTTGCAAGTACAAAAGCTATATTAAGTGGTTTACAGATATAAAAATGAAGGGCAGTTTGGAGATGGGGAAAATTGTGTTTGGCAATCCTTGCAATGAAAGTTCGCTCCTCACTGCAGTCTCACCCTCCTCCTCCTCCTCCAGGGAATCTTTTTTTCCTTCCATACTTTCTTTTGATTTTGTTTGCAAATGGTAGGAGATTGGCAAGGCTGAACCCCATTATGAAGTGAACCAAAATTTTGGAGGGTCCTGGATCTGGTTTGTAATGGGGTGAGGCTTTATAAACTGTAGACATTTGTCATTCAAACTCCCCCAATTCTGTAAAAGTTTTAAACATACAAACAAAAGTGAACTGTAAATGAATGTATAAGTTATATTGGGCCTTGTTCAAATGCTCAGGACCCAAGGAAAGGGAGAGAGAATGTTGTTTGCATACATTTCCCCGGGGAATTTTGTATTCTGATGACTTCCCTTTTATTTTTATTTTAATGAAATGAGTCCTTCAAAAGGGAGGCGTAGGTGGAAACCGTTTAGAAGCTCTGTGGGGGTATGAGGAAGAAGGTCACATGCCCACAGACAGGGGCTGGAAACAGGGAGTGCCCAAGCATTGGCAAAAGGATGCTCTTGGAATGATGCATGTTAATGAGAGATGGCGCAGAGACACAGAGGACACGGTGCAGCTTTTGAGGAGCCATCCATCACTGGCTTCTGTGCCTCCTACTCCCTGTGCCAACAGGTGATGAAGCCTCATCCATAAAACATTCCCTGGGTGTCACTGACTGGAAGACACATTGGAGGGTTGCACTCTTCCTGCATGAGAAATATCCTCTGGAAGGAAAGTCACAGCTGCCATTTTCAAACACCCTATACAAGCATGCAAACACACAATTGCCAGAATGTGTAGCATGCTGCTGTGTTTGAATAATAATAATAATAATAATAATAATAATAATAATAATAATAATAATAATAATAATAAAGTTGTAGCCTAATCTTTTCTGGAAATGCTCCATTTACAAGTGAATATCTAACACTGGGCTGGGGAGGGACACTGCCATTTGCTTCTTCATGAAGTGGGGAGGGGGGCATGGTATCAAAAACCTAGTAGGGGATGAAACTCAGTAGAGGATGAAATTGAAATTTGCTGCCTATGACCCACCCTGATAGATAGATAGATAGATAGATAGATAGATAGATAGATAGATAGATTCTTTATTGTCATTACACTAGTGCAACATTGCACAAGTGCAACGAAATTGGATGCCATCCCTTAAAAACAACAAAAGCAAAACAACAACAACAATCAAACAAACCACCTTCCAACCACACCCACACCCACCCCCAAAAACTCCCAGATCTCACTATCGAGTTACAGCATTCAAAAAGGCCACAGCTCTTGGATAGAAACTGTTTTTCAGTCTATTTGTCCTTGACTTGATGTTTCTATACCTCCTGCCAGAAGGCAGTAGTGCAAACAGACTGTATCCCGGGTGAGATGGATCCTGCAGGATGTTGTTTGCAATGAGATGATGAAAAGCTGAGATGAAGCAGGAGGAAATGTAGAGGTAGAAGACCCATGCGGGAACAGAAAGTGGGAGAGGGTGTAAGTCAATACTTCGTACACAAAGAGTTCCAGAATCAATTCCATCCCAAAGGATTTGAGGCAGCAGAACTGGGAAAATCTGTGTCTGAATCCTGGAAGAGCTGCTGCCAGAAAAAGCCCTGGTTCAGAAAATCATTTCAGGCTTCATTAACCATACAGCACATTGCAATGCACATTGTATTGTTTTCTTCTCTCTTCCTTGTGTACATGAAACTTCCTGTTCGGGACCACTTAGGCCTTACTGAAGTGCTGCTGCTATTTAAGACAATTGCATATTGAAGTATATGTTTGGGGGACACTGGCAGCAGCTCCCTCACTTGTCAGGATTCAGCCTCAATCCGTTAACCGCCATCCATCCTCCAACCCAGGGACGCGGACTTATAAAAAATATTGGGGGGGCCCCGGGAAAGCTCATGAATAATAAATAAGCTCATGAATATGCAAATAAAGTGGCGCCGCCTCCTCGTGAGCGAATAGGGGAGAGCGTGCTGCGCCTATTAATCAGCTCCGAAGGAAATTGGGTGGAGCTTTTGCTCGGGAGGGAGGGCAGGAGGCATGCAGCCCGACCCTGTGCATTTTGGGCTGGGGGAGGGGCGGCTATGGCGCTCTGCTGGAGGGGTGCCGGAGATTATTGGGGGGGCAGAGCCCCCCCAAACGAATTTTTGAGGGGGCTCGGGCCCCCTCAAGCCCCATGGAGTCGGCGCCTATGTTCCAACCGCCTCCAGACACTCACACAGAACCTTCACCGCCTTCACTGGTTCTGATTTAAAAGAAAGGTAGAGCTGGGTATCATCTGCATACTGATGAACACCCAGTCCACATTCTCAGAGGTAACAGATTGGAACTGATCCCATGCAATTTGATTAGACAGGCCTCTAGCACACTCCTGCCCCGGCCCTGCTCCCACAGTGAAGTCTACCTCTTTCCAAATCTGAGCAACTTTATCTGCAAAAAAACTTTGCAAAATCATTGCATAAGATCTTGGGGGCCTTATCAGGCACTGGTGGCACAGGTGGTTCCGTTATATTATGAACCACCTGAAAGAGTCTCCTGCTGCTGTTTTATGCAGATGCAATAGAGGTGGTGAAGAAGGTCCTCTTCGCCATTGCTATCGCCACTTGGTAGCTTGACGTTGAGCTCTAACCTGTGTCTGGTCCAATTCAGAATGAGTTTTCCGCCACCAGCACTCTAGCCGTCTCAACAATTGTTTCATTGCCCTCAGCTCCGGCGGAAGCCACGCAATCAGCTCTATGCAATCGGAGAGGGCGCTTTGGAGCCAGATAGTCAATAGCCCTGGCTAACTCCGCATTCCAGCAGGCCACCAGGGAATCAGTCCTCAAGTCCCACCTTCTTTGAATGGAGGGGGGAGGTGCTTCATGGAGCAGTATTATGAAGCCCCCCTGTTAACTCTTGCTGCAGCCATTCTTAACTGTCGGGGGGGGGGGAACGGACCTCCCAGAGCGGCTTGCTAAACCACTCTGTGAAAACAGTTACAATGAAAAGAACAAGTAAAGCCATTCCAGTCAAAACAGACCAATATAAATTCAGCAAAAGACGTGGGTATATCTTAACTGTAAAAGGCCAGGGTAAAGAGAAGTGTCTTCAGCATACAGCAAAAGCTATACAAGGCTAGATGCACCACTGGGAGGAGAGTTCCACTGTTTAAAGGTAAAGGTAAAGGTACCCCTGACGTTTGAGGTCAGCATTAGGTTAGCATTAGGTTAGCATTAGGTCAGCATTAGGTTAGCATTAGGTCAGCATTAGGTTAGCATTAGGTCCAGTCGTGACCGACTCTGGGGTTGCGGCGCTCATCTCGCTTTATTGGCCGAGAGAGCTGGCATACAGCTTACGGGTCATGTGGCTAGCATGACTAAGCCAGTTCTGGCGAACCAGAGTAGCGCACGGAAACACTATTTACCTTCCGGCCAGAGTGGTACCTATTTATCTACTTGCACTTTGACGTGCTTTCAAACTGCTAGGTTGGCAGGAGCAAGAACCGAGCAACAGGAGCTCACCCCGCTGCGGGGATTCGAACCGCTGACCTTCTGATCAGCAAGTCCTAGGCTCTGTGGTTTAATCTACAGCATCACCCACGTCCCTGTTTAGGGACTGCCTAACAATATGAATCAAACGTGTACAAGTTTCAACATGTGAACTCTGTAAACCTAAAACGTTGGAAATTCATGAAAACTAGCAAGCCCTCAAGAATGACTTTCCTCCCATTTCCTGTTCCCAATTCTGTACACAGGAAGTTGCCCTATCAAGTCAGGTTTCTGATCTATACCAGTCCAGTTTGGACTATCATTCTGGGCTTCATAAAATAATTGAAAGCCAGGGACAAGCTCTGAGACTGAGTGCCCCTTTCTGCATCTCTGCTCTGATTAAGCCAGGGTTCCCCCATTACATCGAAAAGAGGCTTAATGTTGGCTAACAAACCAGGAAATAAGCCATGATGTGTGATGGGAGATGGGGAGGAGAGAGGGGGATACATTCATCCCCAATAATAATTCCCAGCTGTATGGTTAATGAAGCCTGAAATGATTTTCTGAACCAGGGCTTTTTCTGGCAGCAGCTCTTCCAGGATTCAGACACAGATTTTCCCAGTTCTGCTGCCTCAAATCCTTTGGGATGGAATTGATTCTGGAACTCTTTGTGTACGAAGTATTGACTTACACCCTCTCCCACTTTCTGTTCCCGCATGGGTCTTCTACCTCTACATTTCCTCCTGCTTCATCTCAGCTTTTCATCATCTCATTGTGTCATTCTCAGCATGTTCTGTATCTAATATTTCCATTTTTATTATAGGTTCTTGTGGAGGAGGGTTTCGCTTTAAGACCCTTTTCCTATGCAATTAGCACTGCCTTAAACTTCTTGAACAGCATTGTCCCTCTTCTTAAGTTATCACCCTCAGCGGAGGTGATGTAAAAACATACATCTTGTGAACCAGTGTTCAAGCTCCATCTTATTCCCCTGGGTGTCCCCGCCTCTTCCTCCTCCTAGTTCAGTCCTCCTCTCTGATTTCCTGTTTCTCAATACATCATTCTCATTGGCATGTTCTTCTTCTGATGATTTCCTTTTGTTAAAAAAAGGAAAAGTCTTCTTTCTTCAGCGTAGCTTTGTGCAAATAATGGCACCCCATGGGCTGTACCTGAGTCTCTTCTTCAAGACAAGCTATCTACCAGTCTCCTTCTCCCTCCAGCAGAATAACAAACATTACCACAGCAACATGGGACTGAGCACGCCTGGAGGAAAAACCTGGAGGGAGAAAAAACCTGGAGGGCCTCCTCAGGCCCTGCTCCTGCTCCTGACTGCTTTTCAAATTGAGGTGGGGAAATACTGCATTGGATCCTGACAGCAGCCACTTGTCAAGTGATCTGCTTCTAGGCTGGGGATAGTTTCTCTTGGTTTCTCATTTCCCCCATTTCTGTACCATTCTGCAATTTTCTGTAAAGGTCTTCATGAAACATTTTTTGTCTCCATGTCTTCTAAAACACACACTTTTGTCTAGTGTGTGCCTTTGTACAAGCAATTACCACTAGTACACTAATACACTTTGGGACACAGTTTCCTTTTTTAAAAACCTACATGGCAAAATTCAGAGAAGTGTGAATTTGAAAGGATAGTTGTGTTTCATTTTGTGCATTGGTTCAGGATGTGTTAAGGTTTGCACATTAAAATGCAAACCGAGTGAATTGCTCCCCCCATCCCCCAAAATATCTGATTATTTGTCTGGGATTGCTCCAGGTTCCCAACAGTAACTGTATATTCTGAATTACAGTTGTAAATGTTTTAGTGATAGTTTTATTGTTTTATCTTTTTTTGTAAACTACTTTGAGGTTTTTCCTACAATCAAATGTTATATAAATCTTATGAGATAAGCAAAGAAATGACAGCACCTTCTGCAGTCATGGCCACTCTCACAAAGCCACAAACTCGGATGACTTTAAAAGAGGACCAGACAACTTTATGGAGGATGAGGCTATCAATGGTGAGTTGCCATGATGGCTACACTCTGCCTCCAAAGTCGCAGGCAATAGGCGTTGCTGAAAGGCCAGTTGCTGAAAGCCACAGAAGGTGGGAAGTGCTTTTGCACTTAGATTCTTGCTTGCAGGTTCCACCTCTGCAAGTTGGCCTCTGTGAAAATAGGCTGCTAGACTAAATGGGCCATTGGCCTGATCCAGGAGGCACCTTATTTTGTTCTTAAAGCACAGCTGCAGGATGCTCCAGGGTTAGGAGGGATCAGAAGGGATGGGTTGAATTTCCTTGCACAGAACAGGTCATAGTCACACACACACACACACACACACCTGACATAAATTCAGAGCCGTCTTTCCCATATGGCTTAGTGGTTCGTTGCTCCAGGGTGCTGGCCTCTCAGGGGCGCCCCAGCAAGTGGGGGAGCTGTGTGGCTTTGCAGCAGCCTTCATTTTCCCTGCAGGTACACCAGCTGTGCCCCATCAAACATATGGCTGGCGGGCATGCAGCTTCCCTCCCAAGCCTCCTCAGGAGAAGAGCGATCCTAAGCCTCTGCAGAAACAGCCAGGGGAGGGAGCGAACAAACCCAGAAGGCGAGGCAGAGGTGGTGGTGGAGAGAAGGACAAGGGATGTGCCAAAATGTGTTGCCCCCGCCTGCTGGGGGAGGGGGGTTCCTGGGGAAGAAGTGGCCCCTTTCTCACAGTGGGAGGTGGTGAAAGCAGCCAGGGAAGCAGACTGGAATAGGCATGATGGGATCTCCTGACTTTAATTCTTTTTTAAAAAACTTTGAAGCAGCCACAGGGGAAGCGTAGAATCATAGAAGTCTGATTTCGATCACAGAATGGTAGAGTTGGGGTCCCAAGGATTATCTAGTCCAACCCACTGAAATGCTAGGGAATTTTATTAGCAGTGTTTATGGGGGGGGGGTATTTCTTTTTTCTTTTTTTTTAAGCACATGAGTGTGGATTTAAATGCCGCTCCCCACAGTTTCCTGTCTTCTTTTTGTCTTCTTTTCTTTTTCTGTTTCCTATCTTTTTTCTGGAGCAGAGATAAGCATGGTATCAGCTCTCTAAAAATAGGTTGACAACTCTGGGGAACCTTTCCTTAAAAAAAGATCAACAACTTTGGGGTTCCACCCCCCTAAAAAGGGTCAACAACTCTGGGCAACCTGGGGGGGCGCGCAGACAGATCTTTGCAGCCCGGCAATGCATATGCTTAAGATGGCCTTGCATGAATTGTAGTACAAGATATCTGAAGGGTACCGGATTGGTGACAGCTGCCCTTGTATGCTAATAACTAAGCTGTGACCTTTTGAAATTCATGGATATCTCAGTTGGTTGGAGTGTGATCCTGATAACGCCAAGGTGACAGGTTCAATCCCTGTAAGAGACAGGTGCAGGTTGGACCAGATGGTCTGGTCATAGAATCATAGAAACTCTACAGTTTCTATAATTTGTCATTTAAGTTGCCCAGGTTTGCTATTTCTTGAAGCAAAGCAAGCCCAAGGGGCAGAAATATCCTAACTTCAACCTGCATCTTGCCACCTGCCACCAAGTTTGGGCTTGATTACCATTGAGTTGGGAATTCATAAAAATAACAAATCCTCAAGAACTTCTCTCCCTCCCCTTTCCTGCTGTCCCCCCCCCCCATCCCCTGCCTCCCTTTTCCCTGGGTGTTTAGCTCTGAAAAGAATAATTTATCAAATCATTTTTATTCAAGTTCAGAAAAGGAAGAAAAAGGATTGGGGGGAGGAAGGGCCCCTTTGCTGTTTTAATTGCTTGGCGGTGTACTTGTGAGAAGGGAGCCAGGCTTATCAAAGGCAGCACAGCTGAGTCGCTGCCTTTTGCTAATGAGAGCTGTCATGTGACCAGCCTCGTCTCCTCAGATGGACCAGATAGTGCCTCAGACCATCCACTGACTCAACGCTTAGCAAGTTAATTTAAATGATGAGCTATAAAGTGAGTGCAGTGAGGATAGCTTTGCAAGGACATGGGAATAAATGAACAAAATATTTGTATTTGAGTGAGAGGGAGGGAGGGGTACGCAATGAAAAATGTTGTTTCTTCCCTGTGATGATTAATCTGTAAATTGTCAGGAGAAATAGCCTCCTTTGTTAATGGAATGGTTACTATTGGTTTATAAAGAGCTTTTTAGTTCACAGTATGCAGCAGAACCATCATCTTGTCTCCTTGCAGCAAACACAATCAGCCTGGTCTTTGACCTTGTGTGTGTGTGTGTGGTGAGTGGTTTGTTGCACTGGATATTTCCCATCTGGGACCCTATGTTGGAACAGACTCAAGAATGTTTGGTTTTAATTATGCTGATGGGCTTGTCAGTTACTATTACATTTAAGTAAAAAATAATATTTTAGCTGGGGGTGGGGACTCTGGTCCCCTGGAGCAAGACTTAATGGAAGGAGTAAGGAAGCAGATTAGGGAAGAGAACATTTGTGCCCTGTCTGTTTACACACCTGCTGCGAGTCTGCTGCTGGTGAGTGCTAGAGTTTCATTAGTTGTTTCCCTGCTGAAGAGATAAGCAGCTGGCCATTTTAAAAGAGGCTTGACTCTCCAGCAGTGGACACCCCTCTGAGAAAAACAATACACAAAGAACTGATTATACACACAGCTCTCTGCCACTGGCACATCAGAAAGAGGACAGACCTTTGCTCAGTAAAATATACACAAGATTTAGTCATCTTCTTGGGTAATATATGAAGGATTCCCCTTACCTTTTTTTAAAAAAAATATATTTATTAACTTTTCAGAGGGTATACAAAAAAAGCAAAAAACAAAAATACAAAAATAAAAACACATATAATTTCATTCACTTATTTTCTTTTAACTTATTTCACGGACCTCCTCATACCTTCCCTTTTTGTATTCCAATTCAAATTATTCATTCAGCAAATCCTCACCCTTAATTTTCACTTAATTTTACAAACCTTAAAATCCAATTTTACTTTATCCAATCTTAGCTCTCATCCAAACTTATTCATCAATACTTATTCTTAAAACATTTTCTAAGGTCGGCCATAGTTCCCTTCCACGAATTTCCCAATTTTCATACAAATAATAATGCAAAGAAGAAAAGAAAACAAGTTATAATTATATACGCTTTAAATTCCCAATTTCTATTCCACCCGTACCCCCTTCCCGGTTTCAGTCCCCAACAAATGTCTATCAATCTCAATATACAGTCAGCCTGGAGATCTAACGTCCGAGGCTCTTAATTCTCTCTCACTTCCTCTCTGCCGGTGTCTTTGATAGTCCTTAATGTTAAACACCAAGTCTCGGAGAAGCTCCGGCCCAACACGATCCATATTTCTTCCGTCCAAACCTCCGTACTTAAAGGTGAAGCCTGTCGGGTGTTCCAAATCTTGTTTCATGTTCCTTTCAAGTCCGTTTATCCCCACAGCTCCAACCTCCACCATCAAATTTGTAATCTTTAGGTCTTCAGATCTCCACACAGGGATATCTCTCCATTTTTCACTCTCCAGTTCAGGCCAGACTTTCCACATCAAGTTTTTATTTTCCTTTATTACCATCATGTCAGGCCTCAAATAACAGCTCCCCTTTGGCTTCTGCAGAATTGCAGCTCCTCCTTCCTTTTCTTTAGGGGCAACATATATCTCCTTCTCCGAATTCTCAAAACTCTCAAACTTCTCTGTTTCTCCAGTTAGATAGGCTTCCTGTTCCAAATCCTTATCAAGTTCAATGCTGGTATTTAGTGTTAAACCCAGAGTTGAAACACTTGTAGCCAAAACATCAAAATGTCCTTGTAACTTTCCCAAGAGAACAAATGCTCTGTTCAGTTCAGCCTGAATTTTCCCTCCTCCAGCCATTCTTGTAATGTCCCAAACCCCCTTCTAGAGGGATTTTAGTTCCTTAATGTTCCTTTCAGCTCGAAACTAAAAAACTGATTAGTTTGTATCCGCCTTTCCTTATTTTCAGCAAATTGCAACAAATGTAGCCGGCAAAAGCAACAGAAACATAATTTCCTTTTCCTGTCTTGACAGCTAACTTGACAGCTGTCAGACTCTTCAATACCTCAACAGGCTCTCTCACGGAGCACTCCCGGATCCGGGGGGGGGGGCGCTTCAACTCCCCAATTTAATTCTTTGTCCGCAGGTTCCCCTGCTTCCAGCAAAATTTCATATAATGCCAAACCGTGAAATTAAGATCTTTTGCAAAAAAAGAGAGAAAAATTCTCTCGACCTTAGTTAACAGTCCTTTGCTTTAAAATGTTTGCATAAGGGCAAGACGGACTTCCTGTTTATGCCTTCCCCGATCGTGCCTAATTCATAAAAAAGAAAAAAAAATCTGTAAAGTA
Organism: Podarcis bocagei; assembly: GCF_964188305.1. Taxonomy (NCBI): domain Eukaryota; kingdom Metazoa; phylum Chordata; class Lepidosauria; order Squamata; family Lacertidae; genus Podarcis; species Podarcis bocagei. The sequence continues at coordinate 76,808,730 of NC_138130.1, read as the reverse complement.
ACTCTCGGGTTATTACTTTAGTGTCCAATTGTTCACAAGAAGAAGTCAGCGCTCTCCGACAACGGCTGTGCGGCTTCACTCCACGGAAGAAGCAGTCGACTCTCAGCACCACACCACTCGCCCCGTACCGTTCCGGAGCCTTTAAAAAGGCTCCTTCGCAGCTGGGGGGGCGCAAAAGGTACCCGCCGAGTCCCCACGTTCACAGGCTTCACTGCCTGTGATTTTTAAGGGTCCCCGCTTTGCCGCAGCTGCAAGACCCGATTCCGCGGAGCCGATCCCTCCGGAGCTCGGAGGGAATCCGCCATTGGTCGATGGCGCTGACCCGGAAGTCGAAGGATTCCCCTTACCGTCTTTCCTTACATAACCCCAAAGCAAGGATGTCTTTACATATAAGATAAACCTTTTTTTACTTCCATTTTTTTCTTGCTGAAAAACAGACAGAAGACGTGCCATAGCATCAGCAGAAACTTCCAAACAATGTTGAGGAGTGGGCCATGAGGTGGGGGACCTACATACAGACTAGCCCATAGAATAACAGGAATGCAGGACCAGCCCAAGACATTTTGCTGCTTCACACAAAGGACCAGATGACACATACACCATGCTAGGAAGGATATGGTCATTACCTGATGGTAGAACACCTGACTTATATGGAGAAGAACCCTGGATCAATCCCAGCATCTCCATACAGGGCTGGGAAAGACCTCTGTTTAAAACCTTGGAGAGCCACTGTAGCTCATACTGGGCTAGATGGACCAATTGGTCTGGCTTGGTATAAGTCATCTCCCTGTGTTCCTATTCAATGGATGCTGAGTCTTCCTTAGATACTGGCAACGAGGCAACATCCTCCACTTCTTCTGAAGGGAGCACAGGGAAAGTTGTGTAGCACATAGTTCTGTCCTCCAGCACCTCACTGCCTTTCCCAGCTCTTGGCATCTGCTGCCTGAGGCAACTACTTCGCTTTGTCTAATGGTAGCGCCAGTGCTCTGGCATTTATAGTAGCAAGCAAGGCAGTGGCTCTCCAGGATTCCAGATAAGGATCTCTCCCAGCCCTACCTGATGATGCCCCAGGTTGAACCTGGGATCTCCTGCATGGAAAGCAGATGCTTTGCCAGTAAGCTATGACCCTACACCACCTGTGAGCTGACAAGTGAATTAGTGACAGCTACTACTCTGTCACTGTGAATTTTTACTGATTTCCACACATTGAGACTCTGCTCCCAACCCAGAGATCAGGAAGGAGGGGATTTCATTATCTATTATAAAAGCCTTCTTTTGCCAATATTATATTCATGTCTTTTCTTTTCATTCTTCCTCTCTCTTTTTTTTTGTCTGGTGTCCCACTTAGGTTTCAGTTTTTTAATTAAAAACCCTGTAACTGCTATTTCTGAGATACTGTTAAATTGGTGACTAAATTCCACCTGAGCACATTGACAGTTTCCTCTGACAGAGAAACAATGTCTCTTCTCTAAAATAGCAAATGTTAATAAAATATGCTGTGGGAGAGGAGAGGGAGGAGGCTGGAATGATGCCCTAATATTAAAGTACCGGTTTAATAAGCATCTTGCTCTCTCTCTCTCGCTTTCTCTCGAAAGCAATGATGGGACAATCTATTATTAAATGAAACAAATCAATATTAATGTAATGTGATGGCTGAGATTTGCTGGAGTAGTATTTTATATTCATGTGTATGCCGTTAACTCTGCCTTATTAGATATGTGCAACCTGGGTGAGTTAAGGTTGCTGTGGGAACCATCAGTTCTTAAATTTCCTGACTTTTATGTGTGTAAAATCGACCCCAAGCTACCTTATATAAACATCATGTGTGGCGTGGAATTTACTCCATTTAAAATCCAAAGGGAAAGAAGCATTTGTTTGGCTCCAGATATCCGATAAATTCTACATTTAGGCAAAAGAGGGGGAGGCAGTGCCATAGAATGATACTGTTGTATATACCTGTACACCTGAAGGAGTTTCTCTGCCCACACCATTCAGCCTGGATGCTGAGGTCCAGCTCCGAGGGCCTTCTGGCAGTTCCCTCACTGTGAGAAGTGAGATTACAGGGAACCAGGCAGAGGGCCTTCTTGGTAGTCACACCCACCCTGTGGAATGCATTCCCATCAGATGTCAAGGAAATAAACATCTACCTGACTGTTATAAGACATCTGAAGGCAGGCCTGTACAGGGAGGTCTTTAATGTTTGAGGGGTTTTTGTGTTTTGTTATAAGCCACCCAGAATAGCTGGGGCAACCCAGTCAGATGGGCGGATAATAATAATAATAATAATAATAATAATAATAATAATAATGGGCTGCTGCTTGCTGAGACCAGGATGGATGGGGCGGGGCAGCACAGCAGCATAAGAAGAGGGGAAAGGGGGTGACTGGGTTGGTGGCAGTGACGGTCAAATAACCCTGTGGGTTTTCCCCTCCTCACCTTCAGCACCATGCTGCTGCACCTGACTGGCCCAGTCCAAGGTGGTCACATTAGTGTTTAAAGCCTGAAATGACTTTGACCCCAAATATCTGAAAGACCACCTCCTTCCCTACAGACCCTCTCAGGTGTTAAGATCAGCAGAGGGGGCCCTCTTGGTATTTCCACTTCCCTCAAAAGTTTGGGGAGGAGGGTGGCCTAGGAGAGATACATTATGTAGTGATGTGAGAGGGAGTCTTCTTTGCTATAGCATCCCTACTTGTCCTCCCCTTGGAAGCCCAGATGGCACCATCATTGGTCTAATTTTGGCACCAAGTTAAGACCTGGCTTTTCACTCAGACATTTCTGGGGTGTTAACTGCAGTTGCATTTGTGCAGCTAATGTTGCCTTTAGTGCTAATTATTGGGTTTTATGTGGAATATTGATTGATGTTCTGTTGTGTTCCATTGTCATTTCATGGATTGGAAGCTGCCCTGAGATAACCTGATACAGAGCAGGTTAGAAATAAAGTCATGGTAATGATGATGCTTGTTCACAGCCATGCCAACTGGATATGGTTGTGTAAAAACTCTTTAAGGAATTTTGACTTGAAATTTGTTCTCCTAGTCCAAAGCAATTTTAATGGTCTGGGGTGTGTGTGTGTGTGTGTGTGTGTGTGTGTGTGTGTGTGTTTTACTTTATCCCACATGCACAGCCATACTTTCTGTACTTGCAATAAATTCAGTCATGAGCCCTCTATATTTTGGCCTGTTTCAGTCACAGTTGCACTGCCTCATGGACTTTGTAATTTCAAGGCTGCGAAACCAGTACATCTCATTGCTTGCGGATTTCACTTATTGTAATAATGCATTGTGGATTTCTTTAGCCTCACAGTGCAATCATGTGCATAGCTATGCAGAAGTAATACCTGTTGAATTCAGGGTGGCTTTCTGCTAGATAATAGATAGGAATGTAGCCGTAAGGCTACTAATTCTCGCACGTAATAACATGCTTTATTCCCTAGTTAGTCTCAATATTTCCTCAGTGTGCTGATGTTGTAGATCCCATGTTTTAGATTTTCTCCACAATTGTGGGGCAGAATTTCCAAATTTTGGTCATAGTTTCATTTTAGGGTTTTGTTTAATGGTGATCCCAATTCTCAACTTCATAAAAGAGGACATATTCAGCACTAAACCTCTCTCTGGCTGCAATCTGCACAGACTCACAAAAACAATTTATACCTGTTTAAAACACTTCCTTTTTAATTTTGTTAGTTTACTAGTGCCAGAAGATCTGCTAGATATGAAGTCGTAAGGAGTTCAGCCAGATACTTCCTGGAAACATGGTAATTCTCAGCAGCACACACTTCCCTCACATTCTGTTGTGTGTCTTTCTGAATGTCTGGCAGCTGCACATTTTCATCTGATGTTATTCAGAAACATTTAACTCACCAGCTGCGGCCAATATTTATATGCTTGAAAAATGCTTCCCATTTGCAATCAGCAAATGGACGGGCATATATGGGGTGACAGTAAAAATGTCATCTCACTTGGGAAGCATGCAATAGTAATAGGCGAAGAATCACAGCAGTACAGATTCGAAACTATATGTTGAGAGAGAAAGAACTGACGTCTTCAGAAACTGAAATTTATTTTTACTCACACAGCTGTTATAGGTAATGGTAGAATGAATGGCATTGCTCTGATTTATAACCATCTTAATGTAAAGAGAATGTAGCTGGCCTTTTCTGACTCTCCCCCCCCCCCATGCTCCTATCAATTTCATATCTTCCAGACAGTTAGGCAGAAATTTGGTGTGGTCAATGCACAATGTCAGTGTCAGCTCTGTGCTGCTTTTAATTGTGTTTATACCTTGTTTCAGGACTTTTTCAAGAAATGTGCAAGCATATATATATATATATATATATATATATATATATATATATATATATTCTTTTTTATGCTGTTAAATCTTTTTTAGTTTTTTATATATGATTTTCAGTGATTTACATTTCAATAGTTTTACAGTCATTCTAACATTTCAAAACTCAACTTACTTCCTCCTCTTTTTGCGGTTCATTAAATTTATTTTTATCATTTCTTGCGTATTCTAAATAAACTAAACTTATTCTTTTATTCATCTACTTTATTTATATACTCTTATGAAATTGCATGTTATTACAACAACCCTGCCAATGTCCTTATCCGTTTGTTTGTAAATATTCAATAAACAATTTCCATTCTTTTATAAAAAGTCTGTTATCTTGATTTCTTATTATTCCTGTAAGTTTTGCCATTTCTGCATAGTCCATTAGTTTTTGTATCCATTCTTCTTTCGTTGGGATTCTTCTTTCATTTTTGGGCAAATAATGTTCTTGTCTCTGTAGTCGCATACATGAATAAATATCTATAATGCTTAGGTAGTTCTATCCCTATAATTCCCAGAAGAAAAGCTTCTGTTTTTTGTTTTGTTTTTACAAATGTTTTTAAAGATCTTTTTCAATTTGTTATATATCATTTCCCAGTAAGCTTTAACCTTACTGCAAGACCACCACATATGATAGAAAGTACCTTCTTTGTCTTTGCATTTCCAACACTTATTCGATTTTGGTTTATATTTTTTTGCCAGTTTACTCAGTGTTAGAGACTATCTATATAACATTTTCATATGGTTTTCTCTTAAACCATAGCATTGTCCCCACGATTCCATACCTATATTATAACCAATATCTGTTGCCCCTGGTCATAATGGTTTGCCTCTTTTAATACCATTTTAAGCCTATTTGCTAATATATCTGCAAAAAGTTTAGAATCGTTATTCAACAAAGATATAGGTTGATAATTTTTGAGCTGCTCAGGATCTCTATCTTGTTTAGGAATCAGTTATATAAGCATTCTTCCAGGGTTCTGGCAGCTCACCTGTATTTAAAGTCAGATTCATAATATCCTTTAATGGTTGTATTAAGTAATCTTGTAACTTCTTACAGTATATTGCTGAGAGCCTGTCAGACCCGGGTGTCTTCCCAAATTTTGCCTGTGAGATGGTTTGCTGTAATTTCATCATTGTCACCAGTCCTTTCAAAATTAACATTTTATCTTACGGTATTTTAGATATTCCACTGTCCTCTAGATATTTTTGCATTTCTTCTATATTACCCTGTTTAGCTCAATATAGTTCTGTAAAAAAACAACAAAAACAACAAAAAACAACCTCACAAATTGTTATTTCTTTAGGGTTTTCCACAACTCCACTTCCTATATGAGTATTTTTTGTGCAGGATTTTTCTTGTCTTTTCTTTATTTGCCATGCTAATAGTTTCCCTGGTTTTAATTGTTTCTGTTTAAACTATTAAATTTTCCATTCTATTTCTTTATTTATTATCAATGAGATGTTTGCAGTATCTTATCCTGCTTCACTTTCTCTTTTCAATGGGAATTTATTAATTCTTTTTCTTTTCTTTTTACTTCTAAGATTTATTGCTTTTTCAACTCTCTCTTCTTCTTTTGGTATGGGCTTTGCTAAATAAAAAAATACCCTACATAATCGCCTTACTCGCATCCCAACCTACCTTTAAATTTGTCTCCCGATTTTAATTAATTTCAAAATAATCTTTTAGAATCCCCCCCCCCTTTTCTAATATTTCTTGATACATCAGAGGCTACAAGGTCCTTTCCCAATCTTTTATTAATCAAAATTATTCTGTGTTTCTTCACAATATGTGTGTTTTGGAGGCAAATCACATCCAAATTTATCTTTTTTACCTCAAGTTCAATCATGATTCTTTTGGTTTTATTATTAAGTCCATTTGCATTCCAAGTTAAGATTTTCAGCTCCGTCTTGTTCTTTATTTGTTTGTTTCTTGTCTCAACCTCTGTTGATTCTTCTTCTTCCTGTCCTGCTTCCAAACCAAACCCCCTTTCTCCTGCTAATTTTTTTCCGTATTTTCTCCAGAATTTGTCTGCTTCCCAATGCCTTTGTTTTCTTCCTTTATATCTAAAAGATACTCCTTCAGGATATTCCCAATGATAAGGGATTTTGTTATATCTCTGTGTATTTGTCAAATATTAAAATCTACCCTTTTCTTTAATAATCTCATCAGGATTTCTTTCAAAATTATTATTTTCTGCTCATCAATCTGAAGGTTTTTCCGATAGTGCATCTGTATTACTCCATCTTTAATTCTCTTTGAATTATAAGGAGGTTCTTTGGCTGCCATTGCCTGGCATGGCTGGGTCCAATTCAAGGCCTGTGGAACTGTGCTGCAGGCCTCAGGTAAAGGAGAGACAGGTGGCTGGTTCCCTTAAATTCAACAAGTGGTGTAGGTTTGTGGAGTGACTTTCCTTCCTTCCTACTGCTAGGATTTGAAATCTAGAAGGCATCAGCTCAGGAAACTTTTCCCAAAACCATATCTGAGTCCTGGGTTGACCGAAGTAGCCTCTGGTCATGTGCAGAGTGTCTTTGCCCTCGCCACTGAAATGTTGGCACCTTGTGAAGTAGTGATACAGATACTTTTATGGAGAAGGAATTGTGATTGTAATGTTTATGTATTATTTTAATGTGTGTTTGTGGAGCTATTTTGCTATATTTTATGTTACCCTCCCGGGATCACTTTGTTATGAAGGGTGGTATGAAAAAGAAATAAAATTTTAAGAAGGAAGAGCAGACTTCCTTGGTGTTATCTATGAGTAGTTCGCACCTAGAAGCTGACTGAGCACGGACACAGGCTTCCTACTATGATGAAATGTGCTGTATTTTTATTTAAATCAATTAGCATATGTAGATTTTATGCAAACCAGTGCCCTCTTCTATGGTCATGAATTTTCTCCTCTGAAAGCATTTCTACTGAATTAAGTTGAACTTACTCCCAAGTAAATGTGTGCAGAACTACAGCCTTATTGGACTAATTTATTAAAATGATTAAGGGACACGGGTGGTGCTGTGGGTTAAACCACAGAGCCTAGGGCTTGCCAATCAGAAGGTCAGCGGTTCGAATCCCTGCGACGGGATGAGCTCCCGTTGCTCAGTCCCTGCTCTGCCAACCTAGCAGTTCGAAAACACGTCAAAGTGCAAGTAGATAAATAGGTACCGCTCCGGCGGGAAGGTAAACGGTGTGCTGCTCTGGTTTGCCAGAAGCGGCTTAGGCATGCTGGCCACATGACCCGGAAGCTGTACACCAGCTCCCTCGGCTAATAAAGCGAGATGAGCGCCGCAACCCCAGAGTCGGTCACAGCTGGACCTAATGGTCAGGTATCCCTTTACCTTTACCTTTATTAAAATGATTATTTCCTGTCAAGTGCAATGTAGTGTGTAGCTGTGAACATAGATAGAACTGGGTACATAGTGAAAAAATATATTTCACAGAAACATATAATTCTAGACCTGGAAGGGACCATGAGGTTCATCTAGTCCCACCCCCTGCAATGCAGGAATCTTTTGTCTGACATGGGGCTCAAACCCACAACCCTGAGGTTAAGAGTCTCATGCTCTACCAACTGAGCTATTAAAGATCGCATGCCGTCTTTGGAATTCCAAATCTCAGCTTGTATTCCCAACAATGGTATTAGCTCTTCCCCCCTTCTCTTTCTGTCAGCCATGGTGTTCAAGACCTAGCTGGTGTGTAACTGTAGATGGGCCAGCACCTGAGGAGAAAGTGCTGTTTCTAATCCTTTCAGGTGAGCTCATAGAAGCAAACAAGTTCCCGATCACTTGGAAGGTGGTGATATTTCCATTGTTCTCATCCTGTAAGCTTTTGTTGCACACTGAACATTTGATGGCACTGATGTCCTTGAGTCGGAAGGCATGTGCACTAACAGAAAAGTGGGTTTATCACGGACGAATGACATCAGCCTGCATCCTGGAGAGGGAGGAATTCAGGATGCAGAATGCGAGGGAATAGCATGTTAATCTTTGTTGAACATCAAGAAGACTTCCAGATCTGAGGCTTTGATTTGGCTTTTGAGAGAGATGAGACTGCCAGACAGAGATCAGATCTGAATCAAACAACAAAGGTCAAGCTGGATCTGATTGTTTTAGTTCAGGCCTTTCTCCAGCCGGGAATAGGAAATTAGGGAGTCTGTTCATAAAGCTTTTTGTGTAATATCCCTCACCCTCCGCCCCTTCCAGATGGGCAGGAAGATATTCTCTTTCTTTTGTCATGGCAAAATATGCAGCAGCAGAGCAAATTATAAAACACAACCATGTCACGCACTGGGGGCTGCATATGGCTGGACACAAGGAAGCCAACTATAAATAAGCAGGAAAGGTCAGGACTAACCTAGAGCTGCATATGAAATAACTGCAAATGACTGTGTCCTCCCACCTTACCTGTTTGCTTAAATGAGAGGGGAAACATCTGAACACATTCCAAAATGTGAAAATCACTATCGCTTGTAGTTAAGATGGCAACATCTGGCATATGGAATATTACCACGTGAAACACTTGAAGTGGCAATGAATAAAATGTTAGGTAGATTCATTCATTACTTTCTATTGTGGACTTTGGAGTGCCAACTTGAATATTGGGAGACCCAGATAAGCCCCACCCTGCTTAATCGATCACTTGATGTGCCACACGTACACCATCTGAATGGCAATGCACATTAACTTTAGGGACCCTGGCACATTCAAATATATTATTGGGGGAGCGATGGGCCCCTAAAAGTTGGCTCCTATGTCCTGCTCAGACACTGTTTTGTGGAAAGGGCGAGTATAAATGTAACAAACAAGCAAACATTAAAATATGCAATTCTTCTGGTGAAAACCCAGAAGGACAGCCAGTGTGGTGTATTAGTTAAGAGCAGTAGACTTGTACTCTGGTGAACCGGGTTCGCTTCCCCGCTCCTCCACATGCAGCTGCTGGGTGACCTTGGGCTAGTCACATTTCTCTGAAGTCTCAGCCTCACTCACCTCACAGAGTGTTTGTTGTGGGGGAGGAAGGGAAAGGAGAATGTTAGCTGCTTTGAGACTCCTTCGGGTAGTGATAAAGCAGCATATCAAATCCAAACTCCTCTTCTTCCTCCTCTTCAAAGGAACTGTTTCAAACACGAAAGCAGAAGCAGATTTACATACGAAACACAGACAAAAAACCATTTCAGACATGACACCACGAGCTCCTTCAGATGGCCTATTTATTGAACATTCATCCTGATGTACAAAGCTTCCAAGGTGGATGGATTATATCTGGTCTTTGTTGTGCATTTATTCTGATTTGTTTGCAGGGTGGTTATATGACCGTGAGTATTTGTCCTGCATTCATCCATGCCAATTTGCTTGTGAGGAGTTTTACATGCCTTCCCATTGGTCATTCATTCAACCCATACTTTCCAATGCATTTTCCCTTCCCCTTCCAAAGCACCAAAGGTCTGATAAAAAAGTGGATTTGTTGCACTATAGTAACAGAGCACTTTATTCCATTTTAATTGCACAAACTTATATTTCTGGTATGCACTTCAATCCTCTTGCAAAATAGTGGCAGCCTTGAGACCCCACCCCACCCCCAGCATATAATGAATGCATGGGCAGGGAAGGCAGCATTGCACGTCATGCTCCACCCAAGCACACCGGTTTGTTTAAACTAAGCTTCTCTGCATTGCAGGGGGTTGGACTAGATGACCCTCCACAATTCTATGATTCTATTATTCTGATATCCAAATTACATGATAGAAAGGGGCAGAGGCTGCCCCTGTGATGTAGCTCAGTTCCGCCCGCATTTTGCCCTTTTTGTTTACTGCCTGTGGTCTTTGGTTTTAGCAGGCTGACATGCAGAAATGAAGCTTTGCCTATTAGTTTATCTCCATTCCATTCAATTAGAGCCAATGGGATGCATTTTTCAAGCCTAATTGCCGTGCATGGCGGTGACTTTCAGCAACAGAGGCACAGCAAACAGGGATGGAAGGCTTTACCTTTTCTCCTCCCCAGCTGTGATGCCTCTGAAAATACCACACACACATACTTAGCAATCATACTATCATGTGCGGGTCAGGTCCAGGGGTTCATTGCTGGGCACATGCACCCCAGCAGAGGAATGACTGACAACCTCTTTCTTGCTGATGTTCCCTGTCCTCCTGTCTTCTCCAAGCATGCAAACAGTGGCACAAGTGCAGAGACAGACCACAGCATCTTTACTTGCCTTATGTTCTCTGTATGGGCAGTTGCACAATTTAGGACGAGAGAAAGCTGGCAAGCAAACTGCCAGTTGTGACAATGGCAACACTGAGAAGTGTTGGAGTTAAAAGGATAGCAATCAGATAATTACTAACTGTTGAAGGGAGTCACAGAGGGCATCTTGCCCAAGGACCTTGCAGATCCTGAGGCAAGCACTCAGGGTGGGAGGGGATGTGTGAGATGAGTAGCAGTGACAAAGAAGGGTGAGGAGGGACTGAATGTGAAGACACCACAGACCACATCAAATTTAAACACAGTGCACATCTGTCTTAAAAGATTCACCTGTTAAATTTCTACACTTGTCAGGTACTGTTGCAAGAACAGAAAAATGTTAGCAGTGCTAACAGGAAGAAGTGGTGGATGTTTCATTACTTGGAACCACATAAGCTGGACTAGATTGCATTTTGATGAACGCATAAAGGCCCAGCTACTATGATGGTTGTATAAGAGGGGCAAAGGTACAGTGGTACCTCAGGATAAGAACTTAATTCATTCTGGAGGTCTGTGCTTAACCTGAAACTGTTCTTAACCTGAGGTACCACTTTACCTAATGGGGCCTCCTGCTGCCGCTGCCACACAATTTCTGTACTCATCCTGAAGCAAAGTTTTTAACCTGAGGTATTATTTCTGGGTTAGTGGAGTCTGTAACCTGAGGTACCACTGTACTCACCTTCTTTCCAGGATTGGGTTCATCTAAAACAGCCCTAGTTCATAATGTGAGGGCAATGTACCCAGCACAAGACAAGGGCATCGTGTGACAGGAGCCCTGTCAATTTCAATGAAGTTTTAAAAAATAGTCACCTATTTGTTCCAAGAAAGAGTGACAGAAGAGCTATCTTGTCCACACTGTGAGAAACTGGGAAGAACAGAATGTGTCAGCCAGAGCAATGGATGAGAGTACATGCCCCTTTCTTCAGTCATGCTGCCCCTTAGTGTCTGTGAATGCATCTATTTCCCATGTTTGGATAGGGAATTGCATATCATGGATCTGAGCTGGGGAGAGGAAAGGAACCCCCCCCCTTTTTTTAGCTTTACACCCTCATCCTTCAAGGTAGACTCAAGATGTACCACCCTTGCATAGGTGAGGATGGCAGCAGGTGTGTTTAGCACAACTTAGCATTTAATCCACCTTGTGACCTGGGAAAGCTTTTGGGGATGCCTTAAGCGTCCGCGTTAAGCCCTTGAACAAATCCCTTTCAGCAGTTAGTAATTATCTGATTACTATCCCTTTAACTCCAACACACAGACAATTACACGGCAAATTTCCTGTAACGACATGGCGATCATACAGCCTTTCACATTCTCTGATAATTCCATTCTAAGATACTGCGAAAAGGTTAATTTCTACAGGGTCCCATGTGTTACCTGTCTATTCTTCTCTTACGCATACAACTTCATTCCCCGTGCTGTGACTCTGCCCGATGCCCAAACCATAAGAAGGTCAACTACATTTAAGGCTCTCTGCTATTTTTTATTTTTTTAAAAAAAGAAAAAGCCAGAAATACATTTTTTGCTCTTTCGGTAATTTCGTCCTACAAGCTGCTGTCTCCTTCTGTGCCCTCCCCTCAGGGAATATTTACTGGTTTACAAGTCAGGCAGCCTTGACTGCAGTGGTCCAGTAGGCTTACAGTACGAACGCAGGTAATGCTTGAAACTTCATTTGAGCTAAAGCTCGTCAGGACCTATTTTAAGTATCAAAGATCAAATGATGCATTAGCTTTTTCTGGAACATTTCTGGCAGGGAAGTTCCTCTGAGCACCTTCGTCACTGCTGAACTCCCTACACCGGTTTTTTTTTAATTAAAAAAAACATTTTTTTTATTTTATTGAAGAAATTTTAACATAAACAAACATTCAAATTACATTTTACAATTTCAATTAACCACCCCACGACTTCCCCCAACTTCCCTTCCTGGTTTATATCATATCTGTTTCTTCTGCTTACAATTTTATATTCCTTGTATATTAAAAAGGTTGTATCATTTGTCTATTCTTCTCATTTTTACCTCATAGTTATATTTTCTGTTTGTATTTGTCCATTGTAAGTGTATTACTCGAATCCTGCCAGTGAGTTCATTTCAGTACATTGTTTCTGTATATACACCATAAAAGGTTCCCAATCTTTTTTAAAGTCGTTATTGTCCTTATCTTTGAGTCTCTCAGTTAGCTTTGCCTTTTCAGCGTATTCCATCAACTTTTCTTGCCAAAGTTCTTCACACTTGTAGGGCTAGCACCAGATTTGAATCACAGCACCCTTTTTGTTGTCCAAATAAGCATTTGGTTGCTCTGTCCTTCCTTTCCTTTGGCTGTCATAATTAGACACATGGTATTTAAGGTAGATAGTCATATTTTTTCCTGCTTGATTAATAATAATTAAGTAATTAATCTTGATAGTTCAGTCCCTTAACAATTCTTCACCTAATCCTCATTCACTTCCTAGTGATGTGTGATGTGTCACATGTCCTGCTTACATGACAGTATCTTACAAATTCTGGTGTGTGTGCGCGCGCTCGTGTGTGTGTGTGTGTTACACACCACCCTAATTTCCAAGTGGTTACTCCAGGGGTACCAGACGCACTTACCAGGGTCAGTGTTTCATTTTGGAACCATGAAGCACAGAAGAGTCTTGGGTATCTTTATGATATATGGTTTATTTGCACACCTATACAACCTGTGCCAACGGTGGAGGGGGTTCTGAGCATCACATCCCAAGCAGCACCAGTTTCTTCCAAAGGCAACAGCATCCCTGTCCTGCAGCTTGCCTTTCCCCAAGAGTAGCCGCATCCCACCTAGGATCATAGAGTTGGAAGGGACCACTAGGATCATCTAGTTCATGTGGGGCTTGAATCCTCAACCCTGAGATTAACAGTCTCTTGTTCTAACCTTGCTAACCCAAGCCCTGGTGTTTTGTACCACAGCGAGAGGCCCCGCTCATCTGCATTCACACACCTAGCTCTTTGCAGGGAGGGAGGAAGGGGGTGCAGTGGGGGCGGACCACCCAGGTGTCTTTGCTGAGGGGGGTGACATTGCCAGTCGCGGGCAGGTGACGCACTGAATGTCCACCATTGGCGGCCCGCTTTGCCCCCGGCTGTAGGGCACGCGCACCACTCAGTGCACCCGGGCAGCTATCCTGTGCCTGGGAGGGCACCCTCTGCACCCTGCATCCCTCGGGAGTGCGCACCACACCGCGCCCCCCTCGGGAGCGCATCTTCCCTGGGCAGTGCGGGCATATGTTCCACTGCTGGCTCTTTGACGCTTTGTTGTGCTAGCACCCCCAGGCTCTCACATCAAAGGAGATTAGGCTGACTCCACTGAACCTATGTTTGAACACTTGAACCTACCTTTGAACCCATGCTGATTTCACAGGATTAAGGATGTTTGGCACAAGATCCTGCACACAGGGTCTGAATGAACTACAGTGGTACCTCGGGTTAAGAACTTAATTTGTTCTGGAGGTCCATTCTTAACCTGAAACTGTTCTTAACCTGAGGTACCACTTTAGCTAATGGGGCCTCCTGCTGCCGCTGTGCCGCCAAAGCATGATTTCTGTTCTCATCCTGAAGCAAAGTTCTTAACCCGAGGTACTACTTCGGGGTTAGCAGAGTCTGTAACCTGAAGCGTCTGTAACCCGAGGTACCACTGTAGCCTTTGAACATGCTAATTAACAGGGATTATCACACACCTTAAATACATGATCTAACTTAAATACACGAGTCTGGCTATCACCTCCAAGGAAACTAGTTTTGACACCCTCAAACCTTAATTAAATTCTAGCACCAACAAATCTATAACATATAAGTATATACACACACACACAGAGTACCATCACCTTTTTCCTTGTGGAATTCCAGGTGGCTTACAGATAAAAACAAGAATTGCTAACATTTCAACATCATAAAAACCCCCACAATTAAACATTATAGAATTAAAACAATATGTATATATGAAATCTGTTTAAAACATACAAATAATTACAATAAAAATGGCACAGCACCAGCCCTTTCATTAAAAGCAGCAACATATATATGACTCCATCATAATAAAAGGTTACTGCTTCAGTTTGATTCAAAATCGATTGGCCACCAGAAATTTCACATGCAAAACTTGCAAAATGAGTTGAGTGCCCTTTAAATTCTTACAATTTTTTCAGAGAAGATCCTTTCAGCAAGTATATGATCCAGCTGTGGCCCAAATCCATGTGATCTAGAGGGATGAGGGCAGAGTGCTTCCTCTTTGTCATTTGAAGAGCAGAGGTAGCTGTTTTGGCTACATAACAGAGGGAAACATGGTCATGACCTGCAGAGATTTGAACTCCTGCCATATATGAAGGTAAAGAAGTCCTGAATGCCACCTGCATTACTTTTTTTCTTGTGGTTGCCCTCAGATATTAGTGAAAATCAATATTTCTCTGCTGGTTTAAACTCTCTGGGTTGTTATCACAAGGTATTTGCTATCAGGTAGCTCATTTTCATTACATGCTTCGCCGAAAAACACCCCACAATGCCAGAAGCTAGAACAGAGCATATTAGGTGGCTGCATATCTGCTGGGTAATTTACTGACCAGGCTGCTTCTGTAATTTCCTCGTCAATACGGCTGTGCGGATTTAGCGGGATAAGCTTTGTCAACATGTGTGTTGTTTAACGGAGATGGTGGACTGCTCATTCCGCTGTGGGTCTATGGGAAAGGATTTGGCAGATCTCTGCAATTCTCCTGTAAAACAAACAGCCAATGTATCAGAACAATGGCACTAATCCACTGCTATTTGCAAGTTAAGCAAAGAAGCCAAAGAATGAAAGGACATTCAGATCAATTCTCACCCTTGCTCTGACCTAGTGATCTTTTTTGTCTCTTTTTTTAAAACAACCAAAGTTACCAAATGCCAAGCTCCTAGTCTGGCTCTGCCAAACCCATTCTGAATCAGCTGTGTCCTTACCTGACATTACATAACCTGGTGAGCCTGTCTAGTCCTGCAGGCGAGAGGTTCCCTACCTCTGATTTATGCCAAGGGTCTTGGCAGGAAGTACATCACAGTGCAGGAGAATCTTGTGTAAATGGCACATCTCAAGTGGAAGACAGTGTATCCTCTGTGCTGATTCTGTGATTGCTTCTGTGAGGGCCTTCTCGGTAGTGGTGCCTGCCCCGTGGAACACCCTCCCATCAGATGTCAAGGAAATAAACAACTATCTGACTTTTAGAAGACATCTGAAGGCAGCCCTGTTTAGGGAAGTTTTTGATGTTTGAAGTTTTATTCTGTTTTTAATGTTGTGTTGAAAGCCACCCAGAGTGGCTGGGGAAACCCAGCCAGATGGGCAGGGTAGAAATAAATGATGATGATGATGATGTCTGCATGCTGCATAGTGTCCCACAATTACATGTTGTCATTCACATGCAAACTTCCATATAGTTAATTTCAAATTTTATTTCATACACAAACATTCAGACATCTACGTTCTCTTTCTCACATCCACACAGATGTGCTTCAAAAGCCACAAACTCTCATACAGTTTCGCTTCCTTCTCCCTTCCTTGTACTGGGTCAATCAGAAGGCCATCTGGTTCATCTCCAAGCCCAGCACCCTTTCACTGGAGGTGCTAAGGACTGATCCTGGGATTTTCTGCATGCAGAGCATGTTCCGTACCACTGAGATGTTCAATACATAGAGATGGCCAGGGAAACAGTGTGCCTTGCGGTAATCAGACCTTCCAGTGAGCAAATGCAATCTGGGTGTGTTTGTGGGTGTAGAGATAGAAAATATAGATATATGAGTTTCTGCATAACAGATGGAAATGAAGCAATTGAGTATACATGCGTGTGCATGTGAGAAGAAGGGTGAACATAGCTTTAAGAACACATGTGGATTTTTCTGTAAGAGAAAACAAACATGCTACAGTGGGACAACTGTGTGCTTCAGTAGCTATGTACGTGCAAAGCTGTATGCTGTATTACTTGGTGTTAATGGTGGCATGGCTTGATAATATGCATACAGTGCATATTATCTGATCATCTTCTACATCCTTCCTTCTTCCATCCATGCCTGTTAAGAGCTAAGGATTTGGGAGAGGTTCAGTTCAGTTTGTATTTTAATGTGAATCTACCTACCTAATCTACAGTTCTTTAAACAATACAAAGCCCAAAATGCATCTATTGTTCAAAATTTGCATTTCTGTGAACGTTGCGGTGAAGTTCCCTGAGCAAAAATGCCTACGTAGGATGAAAGTGTGCCTGAAAATGCGCACTGAAGATAACATACAAAAATGTGTATATTAAAATAAATGTGCATTGAATGCTAATGAATTTTCATGAGGACTAAAGCAGAATGTGGCAAACTGAATTTAAGATTGGAAAAATGAGTAACTGGAAGTAGAAAAACCGTAAATGGGTGAATTCTTCCATCCTTATTTCCAGCAAAGCTACAAGGAAAAAGAGAGGGCTGCAGATGCAGTCGGCTTCAACAGAAATCACTATGCACAATGAAAAGAGGTTTTTTAAAAAATAAAATTTTTATTAGTTTTCCAATAATAGCCAAATTATAACAATAACAATTCATTCACAAATTATGCAATGATCAAAGTGCCAATCAACTTCCAATTAATACACTTTAGTTAAAGTGGCTCCCCGCATGATGGTTTGGGTGTATTTCCGATCTTATACCATGGTTTGGGTGGATTTCCAATCTTATATTCTCTTTATTCTGCCCTGCATGTGAAAACTGTTACATTCATGGAGATTCCTTCTGTCCATATATGGTATTGTCTTTTCACTTCCCAGCTGTTGTTTTCTCCCATCTTGGCTTGGGGCAGAACTGAATCTTGAAGTTTCTCAAAGGTCTTATCTCTCCGTCCCTTGCTTCAATGTCTCAGAACAGGTGACAGTCTGCTAGAAACCATTCTGTCTCACTAGTAAAACATCACAATGCAAAGGGGTGTTACACCCAAAGGTTGTTTAGAGAGGTTTGGTTTGGGAAGGAACTGGTTGGAATGGAAGTTAAATGCATTTGAAAGCATTGCATGAGGAATGAAGGGAGTGGACAAGATGAAAGAATGCATGAACTCTGAAGTAGTTTTGAATCCAACCACATTTCTGAGTTTCTGCCCTGAGAGCCAGTGTGTGAATAAGGTGGGGCATCCAACATGGTGGCATTCAGGTGCAATCCTGCCATCCCAGTGGGTAGCTGGGGCTGATGGAACATATTGTCCAGCAGTTTCTTGAGAGCACCATATCAACTACCCATGACACTGTGAGTTCCGGGCTGAAGCCTTTTTAGACATGGCCTCCGTGGGTGACACCTAGGCTGTCATTTTGATTAAAGGTAAAGGTAAAGGGACCCCTGACCATTAGGTCCAGTCATGACCGACTCTGGGGTTGCAGTGCTCATCTCACTTTATTGGCTGAGGGAGCCGGCGTACAGCTTCCGGGTCATGTGGCCAGCATGACTAAGCTGCTTCTGGCGAACCAGAGCAGTGCACAGAAACGGCGTTTACCTTCCCGCCGGAGTGGTACCTGTTTATCTACTTGCACTTTTGACGTGCTAGGTTGGCAGGAACAGGGACTGAGCAACGGGAGCTCACCCCATCAAGGGGATTCGAACCGCCAACCTTCTGATCGGCAAGTCCTAGGCTCTGTGGTTTAACCCACAGCGCCACCTGTGTCCCTGTCATTTTGATTACCTGTGTGCAAAATGCAAAGAGTTTGTGGTTTCCTTACAAGTTGTGAGACTGGTTGTTGTTTTCATTGACTTGTCTCTAGAGAATATACAAGCGAATGACCACAAAGCATCTTCCACATAAGAAATGCTACAAATGAAGGGTTTTTTAAAAAAAGAAAAAGTGCAATCTGGTATTTCTTTTCTTTCTAACGAATAATGCTGCACCTTCTGCTGTTTTTTTATATATATTGGTGAAGCTTATAGTACAACAGGCAATGAGAGGACTCAGCTAATGTTTAATTGTGTGGCCAGATGTACTCTGTAAAAAGCCAATTTCCTCTCTCGTGAGCAGCTTGGGCATCTGCCTCTACTGACTACAGACTCTAGAGGGTCTCAGCCAACAACTTTGAACGAATTAAGTGAGCACATTCGTAATGTCGTCTCCCAAATCCTCAGGAGCCAAGGGAGGGAAAGGCCATTTTCTATATACAAAACCTGCCTCAACCATCCCTCTTGTTTCTAATGAGGATTCAAATAGAAAAGAGGGCCATTGTGAGGTTGCTTGGAGAGATAGGATTGCAAAATCATTCCCTTTGTCCTTTAAGCCTCAAAGGCTCAGCGTGCTGCCAATTACCTTTGCTTAAAGAAACCATGAATTCACACTGGCACATGCTTATTTTCACATAAGCACTCCTTACCCTGTGTTCACTCATAAGTGTGCTCATTTGCATGTATACATACACACAGCCACATGCTTTTACAAGGGTGCCTAATATTGCCTAAGAAGACTCTGTGGCAACTCAGGAAAAGGGAAGTGCAAACAGCACTTGTCTGAAAAACGCCCAGCACAAGATGGACAATGTGGAGCATTTTTCAGTGTCGCTAGGCCAAGTCACTGGTCAGAGACTGGGCTGGAGCAGCTCTAGAATCTGGCATCTTAAAATTACCTCAAGACCAATATTCTCAAAAGAAACTTAACCAGCATTTATCACCAAAGTCACGTTGACTCTCTCACCTTAAAAATGGTGGAATGGACCCTAAGTTGTCATCAGCAGTGATTTACATGACTGCTTTTAAGTATATTTTGGGTTTTATGTTTTGAATTGGATTGATATTTTATATGTTTTTTAAAGAAAGGTAGGCTGACAGATAGACACACAGACAAATGGATATTCTTACTAAGCCTAGCAATACCAAAAAATGGTTGCTGAAGCAGTGCTTTTTTCAGCTCCAGCCCTTCTCAGGTGGGTGCCATTGCCATTATAAGAGAACAAGGGAGGCTTCAAGGCGAGTTCTGAGCTGTGCTTTTTTTTGGGGGGGGGAGGTGGGGGAACTCACCACAAGATAGAAAGATAGATAGATAGATAGATAGATAGATAGATAGATAGATAGATAGATGATAGATAGATAGATAGATAGATAGATAGATAGATAGATAGATGATAGATAGATAGATAATAGATAGATGATAGATTATTGATTGATTGTGGGCCCAGTCATAGTGGCACACACCCACATCCAGGGTAGAGGCTAAATATAAAGGTAAAGGACCCCTGACAGTTAAGTCCAGTCACAAACGACTCTGGGGTTGCAGCACTCATCTCGCTTTACTGGCCGAGGGAGCTGATGTTTGTCCGCAGACAGTTTTTCTGGGTCATGTGACCAGCATGACTAAGCCGCTTCTGGCAAACCAGAGCAACGCACGAAAATGCCGTTTACCTTCCCACTGGAGCAGTACCTATTTATCTACTTGTACTTTGACGTGCTTTCGAACTGCTAGGTTAGCAGGAGCTGGGACCGAGCAACGGGAGCTCACCCCATCGTGGAGATTCAAATCGCCGACCTTCTGATCGGCAAGCCCTAAGCTCAGTGGTTTAGACCACAGCACCACCGTGTCCCTAGTGGCTAAATATAAGATGTGATTACTAAACACAAGCAGACAATGATCTGGGTTAAAAATGCTCACAACTTTATTGATTAGAGATTTGGTGTATTTTTGCCTTGGGTATTGGGTGTACATTCCAATTGGCTGTTCCATACCAATATATATATAATTTTTTTAAGGTAAGGTAACTCATTTACCCTAAGGTCCTGTTACCTCACCTCCCACTTCCTAGTAAACATGGCTAGGCTTGCCCTGTGACTTCAGATACCTAGTACTCACCCTTCACTAGCTGTCTGGTCCCCTGCTTCTTCCACCTTCACTCAAGATGGCGGTTTCACTTGTCGTGAATCCACCACAAGAGCCAACACACACACAAGGGCTACTTCAGTCTTAGTGTCTCCCCCTTTTTTCTTTCTTCACTGTCTCCCTGGTTTGCTTTCCCCACTTCCTATCTTCTTCTCAAAACCTACAATCCTAGATTGACTCCACTTACCTGGCAATGAGTCCCACTAAAGTGAATGGGATTCACTTCTGAATAGATTAGGTGAGGGTTGCAGTGTTCTGTCAAAAGCCCCCATCCCATCCCATCCCATCTATCCCATCCAGTGTTTTGTCTCAAGCCTTGACAGAGTTCTCTCCCATTTTTGAAGCAATCCTAACTTTTGAAAGTGTGCAGTGTTTTGCCCAAGGAGCTGCTTTAAAGGGGAAGTGAGGGAAGTGGGAAGCATCCTAGCAGTGCAGAAAAGCTGTTTTGCTGTCTTGAGAAGTCCAGAAGAGGAGAGAGAGAGAAAGCTGAGGGCAGAGGTGGAAGCCGAATTTGAGAATACTACTGTGAGATGATCACAGAATCACAGATTTGGAAGAGACCTCAGAGGGTCAAGCCCTTGCAATGAAGGTACCTCAACTCAAGCAGCCTCAAGTTAAGGCAGCCAGTTAAATCTCCCCCTCCATTAACCCCTATTGTAACACAGAAGGTCCCCTTGAAAGCCCCCACCCCACCAATCTCTCTCTTTTTATCAAAGGGAGCGGGGGCAAGCAAGCAAAGAGCTAGCCTCCTTTTATTCCACCCCCCCCCCCAATGTTTAATATGGAGGGAACAGGGAAACTATTTAGGGGAAACCAACAACATAAACACCACCAGTAAGTAAAAATAAAAACACTTTCACCTCCCCTTTCTTTTCTGCCGGAGGGGGTGGGTGCGGGGGAAGAAAAATGAAGACGCAAATACAGTGGTACCTCAGGTTACAGACGCTTCAGGTTACAGACTCCGCTAACCCAGAAATAGTACCTCAGGTTAAGAACTTTGCTTCAGGATGAGAACAGAAACCGTGCTCTGGCAGCGCAGTGGCAGCGGGAGGCCCCATTAGCTAAAGTGGTGCTTCAGGTTAAGAACAGTTTCAGGTTAATAACAGACCTCCGGAGCAAATTAAGTACTTAACCCGAGGTACCACTGTAATGGTGTTTAGGGTTGGGGAAACAGATGTGTGAAAAAGCAAAAGGGCGAGGGAGAAATGGGAAGAGTTCAAAGGTGAGGAGGAGAAAATGGGGAGCATAATGGGGTGGGTAGAGATAGACAACACAGAGAGAAGAGAGGAAGGGAAGGCATCCTCCTCCTTCCTGCCTTCCAACACACAGAATGGAGAAAATGGGGCTTTAAAGGCATGGCAATTTCCACCCCCTCTTAACTTCTAAGCAAGCATCTCTATCTAGGAGAGGGGAGGGGAGGGAAGTCTCAAGGCAGCATCCTGCTTCTGCCGTCCAGGTAGCTCACAAACCCCCAGAATGGATGAAGTGTGTGTGGGGGGGGGTTAAAGGCACAGCGATGTCCCCTCTTTTTTTCCTCTCGAGCAAGCCTTCTTCCCTGAATCTTAGCTCTGCTCATCCGCGTAGCAGCCCTGCCTCTCCCGCTCATGCGACCAAACAGCAGGCGCAGGGAGGTTTCTTCCCGGCAAAAGCCCCATTCATGCTTTACTCATGGGTCAGGTCCTCCTGCAGGGAAGGAGTGGGGCAGTGCTGCTGGTCTCACCCTTGATGCCATACGCCAGGGCTCGATGTCGTGCTTCTGATATTTGCATGTTGAGTGCAGACATCTGAAGAGGAATCTCTATGTGTGAGCTCATGCCTAGGCATTGCTCCTCAGACATCTGCACTCCAGATGCAAGCGCTAGGGCCAGGGGCGGGGATCTAGCTGAGACACACAACGTCGGGGCGGTGGTAGGGGCAGCATGGCCCCACTGTACCCTGCGTGCATATAACACAGAAACGGAGCTAAAGGGCACCACATCACACACTGCGCTCCTTGTTCTCAGTAGCTGCGATCTTCCGCCTTGGATGGTGATTAAGCTGTTCAGATCCAAGGAATCTTTCATTCTCCCTCCTCAAAGCACCTTGGTGGTTCACCTCGGCATTTTCATGCCAGAGCAACTTCCGATGTTTAAATATGCAACGCGTTGCTTAGAAGGGCATTTTTCACCTTCAAGTTCTCATCAAATGTCTCCTCGCTTTGCAGCAGAGGAAGAACTGAATAGCAGTGGCTGTTTCATCACATTATTGCAAACTTGACCGTCTGTTATGCAAAATGACTTTCTGACTGTGGGGCTGGAGGTGGAGACGGATGACATCGTCCCCACCGCCACCCTGACAAAAATGTTAATGGTGCTATCATACAGACTCTGTTGCTTCTGACATTCTTCCATTTTCTCTGAAAAGCAGGTTCAGAGGGGTTTTGTGGCACTTCAAAGAAAACAGCACAATCCAATGCAAATCCTCTTGAGTTCAATGAGGCTGACAACCAGTGAAGTGTATAGGATTGTGCTGTGAATGACCAAGGTTACTGAAAGGAGTATGGTGGGAAGAAGCAGTTTGTTTTATTTTTATTTTAGGGCTGGGTGAATTTGTCATATTTCCACTCTGGGGCAGTTTTATGTGTATTTCCCCATAAATCTAATCTGCTCGGTTCCACATTAATCCATGATTGGTTGATTTGATTTTGATTTTGTTTTTTAATCTGCATGAATATTAAAAGATATTGAAATATATTTATATATATAAAACGTATTCCTCCCTAAAAATACACGTTTCTAAATGTGCACTTATAAATGCAACTTCTTTTAAACTATCCATTTTTATTTTATTAAGATTTTGATTCAAGAACTACAGTGGAACATTTGCAAAAAAACTGAATAACTTAACTTCTATTAGTCTGAGATGTGCAGATCCAGGTCAGTTCATACCAGAATTCACAAAGAATTCCTGAAGCATCTGTACCTTTTAAAAAATTGGTGAGGTTTTAAAAAGATTTTTGACAAGATTGACAGCTCTTTGCTGTTTTAAGCTGCCAAGCTCCTTTTCTCCCTTTCTGAGATGCTGAAATTTAGCAAGTAATCCCCACCCTGATATAGTGATAAAGTGACAAGAGGCGATTTCACCTGCCAGTTTCTGCATGTCAAGACATTGTTGTGGGCCAGTCTTTGGGTTTGGTACTGTTGGGCTCCTGCCAAGGGCCCCAGTCAAGCAGGGGGTTCACTGCTACTGATTTCAATACATCTTTGGCCCTGCTTCCCTCCTTGCTGTTTCTACTGGCCATCTGCCTCCTCCAAGCATACTAGGAAGGCAAGAGCAAGAAGGAATTTCAGCCCACCTGACCCACTTGCTTTGGGGCCAACCTTCTGGATAATGTTCAGCTTGGGCTGACAGAGAGGGAAAAGACATTCAAAGGGTTCAATGGCAAGGAATTGAGTTCACTCAGGGAGGAAGCCCTACCAAAGTGATTTTATCCACACATACCCTTGAGCTTTGCTGTGTAGGCTGATGGGTGGAACCCAGGACTCAATTGTAGTGTTGCTTGGTCAGACGTATCCCAGACCCAGAGAATTCAGGGCTGAAACCTAAGACCTAGGAGAGGCCCCTGGTAATGTCATGGGAACGGGGGCGGCGCGAAACTGTAATGGCGGTCCTCTTCGAGCTCTGAAGAGGGGCTCCGCGGAAAAGGGTCGTTCGCTGCGGCATAGCGACGACCCATCAAGATAAACCACGGGTAGAGTGAGCCCGTGGCCGTGGGACTCGGCGGGCACCAGAAGCTGCTCCGAAAACACAGAAGGGACCCCGTAAGGAGACCCGGAGTGAAGGAGGGGTAGCGGTGCTGTGAGTTCATCGCTCTTTCCGCGGAAGTGAAGCCGCGCGGCTGTTACAGATGAGCGCTGATCCTTCTTCCTAAAATCAACACCAAACTGCAAGTAACATACCCGTGAGTAAAGGGGACTAAAATTTGGCAAAGAATTTCGTAAATTTGGCTGAAAGCGGGAGACGAAAAAAGGGAAGTCCGTCTTCCGACATTGCTGACAAGATCAAAGCAAAGCTTTAAAAAGCGGAAGCGCTTGAAACGGGACTTTGGGAAGCTTTAACTTTTTCGTGCTATTAAATCTGCTTTTTTTCTGCTGAACTGAAGGTGGAAAGGGACTTTGATTATAAGAACGAGTAACGGGGGGTCTCCTCCTACCTCCCCCTCCCTTTGGGGTGATCTTTAAAGAGCCAGATCGTCGGGCTGCCGGAGAGAGAGACTGTGCTAAACTGCGGAAACAGTTGCAAACTTTGCAAAAACTTTGTTGGAGTATAATTGATACATTTGAGCAGGAAAGTTTGGATGTGATATTGTTGCAAGCACCCCCTGTGAAACTTTGTTGAACTTTAAAAGGTGCTCTGGGGAATTTTGAATCTTTGAAGGGACTGTTGGATATTGAACTTACTGAGTCAAAAAAAAAAAATTTGGAACTTTAATGGCGGACTACTTCCTTCTTTGTCTTTGAAACTTGGTGGCACTCCCCCTACAGGGCTTTCGGATTATAAAATCCTGGGAATTGACTTTTGTTTTGAATTCCACTTTACCGGTTGTTTATAATTGAATTTGTCTTTCCCATGGAACAATAGATAATTTGACCTTGAACACTGACAGATGTGTAATGAGTGGTGCAGGGAGAACAAGAGCATCTAAAGCTAAGGAATCTAAAGAGGCCAAGGAGAAAGAAAAGGAAAGAAAACCAACACAATTTGTACAAACAACACTGACCCAAGGACGCCGATCGTCGGTTCCAGCTGTACTGGTGACCCAAAGGGAACAAGGGGAAACAACTGAGAAGTCCACTGAGGAAGATATGGCAGCAGGTGGGTCAGATACACTACTTAAACAAATATTGGAGCAACTATCAAGTTTAAACCAGAAGGTGGACGACCAGTCTTTGAAGATAGATAAAGCAACTTCCTCGATTCAAAAATTGACTGATCAAGTTTCCCAGCACACACAAGCCATAGAGAATTTGCAAGGAGCAACAGCGGAAAATCGGGAATTGGCTGGAGAAGCAATCCAGAAAGTGGGAGCTCTACAAAAAGAAGTGGAAGAAATAAAAGGAGAAGTTAAGCCCCTGCACAAACAGGTGGGTGAACAACAAGTTTATCTGTCAATGGTGGAACTGAAAAATCGCGAGAATAACATCAAATTGAGAGGCATCCCGGAACTAGAGCAAGGAGATTTGATTGGATACTTAACACAAGAATTTTCGAAGTTCTGGGGTTTAAAGGAAGACACAGATTTTAAGATTGTCTCGGCATATAGACTGGGAAGAGTGGTAAAGAAAGATAGATCCAGAGACTGTTTGATAATTTTAAGATCAAAGGAAGAGAGGGATAAGATCCTAGGTCTTCATTTCAAAAAAGCAATTGAAATACAAGACAAAAGGGTGGAAATCTATAGAGATATTCCGAGACAGCTGTTGGATCTTAGAGCCACCTATTCAGAACTAGCAAAATTGCTGAGATACAACGCAATTCCCTATAGGTGGGAGTTTCCACAAGGACTATCCTTCACCTACAAAGAAAGGAAGGTTAAAATTAGAACACCTGAAGATAACCAAAAGTTCCTTCACGACCACGGAGAAGATCTCCAAAAAGGAGTGGATTGGCTTCCAGCTGTACCAGCACCAATATTGCCTGAAAGCGGGCCAACGCCTGCACCCTCGGGATCTGAGCAAAAGGAAGGCACCCCATCTTAAGAACGTTTAAAATAGAACAGGATGTCTCTGCAGCTACTTAGCTGGAACATAAATGGCGGGAATTCTCCGGAAAAAAGAAGGAGGATATTCCATATTTTGAAAAAAGAACAATTGGATGTAATATGCCTTCAAGAAACACATGTGACTAGGCTCCACAGGAAAGTATTAATTAATAAAAGACTTGGCCAAGAATTTATCTCATCAGACAAAGTCAAAAAAAGAGGTGTTGTAATTTATGCAAAGGAGAACCTATCACCAAAATTCTTATTTAAAGATGATCATGGAAGAATTCTCGCAATTGAAATCCAAACACAAGGGGAAAAGATTTTGATATTAGGAGTTTATGCGCCAAATGATGGAAAATCAGAATTTTATAAGAAGCTGCATGAGACAATGATGGACTATTTGGACTATTCTAACATTATCGTGATGGGAGATATGAATGGGGTGGTGTCTACAAATATGGACAAATCCCAAAATCAAAATTTAACAACAGACGGCAGACTCCCTAAAACCTTTTTTGAAATGACAGACAATATGGACTTGATTGACATTTGGAGGACAAGGAACCCCTTGGGTAAAGAAGGAACCTTCTTTTCTGAGGCCCACTTGTCATGGACACGAATCGACCAAATTTGGATATCTAGAGGACTGGCTCCGAAAACGAGAAAAGTGGAAATCTGCCCAAAAACCTGCTCCGACCATAATGCCTTAAAAATGGAATTGAGACTTTTCCCAACTGGATCCTTCAGATGGAGAATGAATGACACCTTGCTAAGAGATCAAGAGATCGTTAAGAAGGCCCAAAAAACGCTAAAGGACTATTTTGAAATAAATTTGAACACTACGGTGGAGAAAAGAATAATCTGGGATGCAAGCAAAGCTGTAATGAGAGGGTTTCTGATACAACAGAATACAATAAAGAAAAAATTTTGGAATGGAAAAAAGGAAAAAATTCTAGAGAAAATAAGTGAAGGAGAGAAAAAGCTGAGAACTAATCCGAAGTCAAAAGAGGTGTTAAGAGAGATCAAATTCCATCAAGCACAATATTCGAAATTGATTAATCAAGAGATTGAGTGGAAAATTAAACAAATGAAGCAGAGATCGTTTGAATCAGCAAATAAATGTGGAAAGTTGTTAGCTTGGCAATTGAAAAAAAGACAAAAGCTAAACACAGTCACAAACCTGGAGATTCAAGGAAAAATAGTTCAGAAACCAGAAGAAATAAGAAAGTGCTTCCACAGATACTTCAAGGAACTTTATGCACAGGGGCCTCAGAAAGAATCGGAAATAGACCAATTCTTGAGGACAAATGGATTATCTAAAATAAGTCAAGATAAAAGATCAACTCTCAACAGTAAAATAACTCAACAGGAAATTGAAGGTGCCATCCAAAATATGCAACTTGGCAAATCTCCAGGCCCAGATGGTCTCACCTCCAAATATTATAAGACTCTGAAGGATTGTTTGATACAACCGTTGTTGGAGGTTTGCAACCAGATTTTGGAGGGGAGAAGGGCACCGGAAACGTGGAAAGAAGCATTCATCACATTGATTCCCAAGTCAGAGAAGGAAAAGACTCAGCTTAAGAACTACCGTCCCATCTCACTCCTGAATGTGGATTACAAAATATTTGCAGACATTTTAGCAAGTAGACTTAAAAACGTTTTAAACGAAGTAATTCACAAGGACCAAGCAGGCTTTCTCCCTGGTAGACACATGTCTGATAACACCAGGAATATTATTGATATATTGGAGCTGTTGCGAATTAGAAACACAAGGGCTGCTTTAATCTTTATTGATGCGGAGAAAGCATTTGACAACATTTCTTGGATGTTTATGAAGAAAAACCTGAAGGGGATGGGAGTGGGACGGGGGTTTGAAAATGGACTAGAAGCAATTTATTCAGAGCAAAAAGCCAAGTTGATAGTGAACAATGTGGTGTCGGATGAACTTCTAATTGAAAAAGGGACACGACAGGGGTGCCCTTTATCCCCTCTGCTATTTATTTCTGTTCTGGAGGTATTGCTGAATATGATTAGGGAGGACCAGTTGGTGCAAGGTATAGAGGTCGGAGCGAAACAATACAAACTGAAAGCCTTTGCAGATGACCTAGTCTTGACAGTACAGGAGCCAGTATCTAGCACAAAAAGAGTTTTGGAACTTATTTTGGAGTTTGGTCGGGTGGCGGGATTCAAGTTAAACAAACAAAAAACTAAGGTTTTGGTCAAAAATTTGACACCTACAGAGATAGAGGGGTATCAGAAAGAGACAGAGCTAAGTGTGGTTAAAAAAGTGAAATACCTGGGGGTTTACTTGTCCACCAAAAATTTAAACCTTTTCAAAGATAACTATGAAAAATGTTGGTTGGAAATTAAAAAAGACTTGGATATCTGGTCAAGATTGAAACTTACCTTGTCAGGCCGAATCGCAGCTATAAAGATGTGTGTTTTGCCAAAAATGCTATTCTTATTTCAAACCCTTCAGGTCGTGGACAGAATGGAATGTTTTGGAAAATGGCAGAAGGATATTTCTAAGTTTGTCTGGCAGGGCAAAAAGCCCCGAATAAAATTTAAAATACTAACCGACTCAAAAGAAAGAGGGGGGTTTGCCCTGCCGGACTTAAGGTTGTACTATGAAGCTGCAGCCTTCTGCTGGTTGAAGGATTGGTTCCTGTTGGAAAACACCGATGTCCTAGATCTGGAGGGGTTTGATAATGTGTATGGTTGGCATGCATACTTGTGGTATGACAAGGTGAAGGTTCATAAATTGTTCAAAAACCATATTGTCAGAAAATCAATTTTTGCCGTTTGGATGAAGTATAAGGATTTATTAGAAAACAAGACCCCGAGGTGGTTATCACCTGTGGAAGCCAAGATTTCTAAAAAAAAGCCCAATATGGAGGCCTATTGGCCAAAATATTGGGAACTGATTGAAAGAGTTGGAGACAATTGGAAGCTCCAAAGCCAGGACAAATTAAAAGGTAAGGTGCGAGATTGGTTACATTATGCTCAAATTCAAGAGGTATTTAAAATGGACAAAAAAGTGGGTTTCCAGTTGGAGAAATCGAAACTGGAGACGGAGTTACTAGAACCAAAGACTAAGGTACTTTTGAGGATGTATGACTTGCTGCTTAAATGGAACACACAGGATGAGACAGTTAAATCTGCTATGATAAAATGGGCACAGGATGTAGGACACAACATTATGTCTGAGGACTGGGAAAGGTTATGGAACACCGGTATGAAATTCACGGCATGTAGTGCCTTGAAAGAGAACATTATGAAAATGGTATACCGGTGGTACATGACCCCAGTCAAGTTGGCTAAAATATACCATCTTTCTGATAATAAGTGTTGGAAATGTAAGGAGGCAGAAGGGACATTCTTTCACCTCTGGTGGACCTGCCCGAAAGTAAAGGCCTTTTGGGAAATGATACATAATGAGTTGAAAAAGGTATTCAGATATACCTTTTCTAAGAAACCAGAGGCCTTTCTTCTGGGCATGGTGGACCGGAAGGTGCCAAAGAAGGACAGAACCTTGTTTATGTATGCAACCACAGCAGCTAGGATTCTTATCGCAAAGTTCTGGAAGACACCAGATTTACCCACACTGGAGGACTGGCAGACGCAGCTGATGGACTACATGGAGTTGGCAGAAATGACCGGCAGAATTCGAGATCTGAGCGAAGAAACAATGGAGGAGGACTGGAAAAAATTTAAGGACTATTTACAAAAACATTATAAGTTGTTTGAGTGTTAAGATTGTGCACGATTAAGAAACGTTATGCTTCTGCAATTTATTTTAAGTAAATGATAAAGTAAGTATTGATGGAAAAAAATGAGACAAACTAGAAACAAAATATTATGTTTATTAAGAGTGTTAAAATTAAATTACAAATTTTTGAAATTGGTAACATAATAAATACAAAGGTATAATAAGTTGGGAAATAAAATAATAAATTGCTGAATTGGTTAGAATGATGAACGCAATGCTGAGAGGATGCGAGGAGGTCCAAAAAGATGTCGAAAAAATTTTATAATGATCTTTTCTTTTTTCTATGTTTTTCTTTATATATATGGAAAATGTTTCTTGTATATTGTTGTCCAAACAAATTTGTTCACCTATGGAAAGAAACGCAATAAAAAAATTTTATAAAAAAATAAAAAAAAAAAAAATGTCATGGGAGAAGAACCCTGGAGATGGAGGTTAATTGCTGCATGCACAGTCAGAGAGAGAAAGAGAGCGAGAGCTCACCTGGAATGTCAAGCCCTCCACCTTCCACCTGGAGGGGGCCAGGCAAACCTGGAGACTTCAGGTTAACCTGGAGGTCTGGCAACTCTAAGTAAGAGTATGCTAAACAATTCAGGAACATGTGGTTTATCCCCTTTTATTGCACACCTAGCATTGTACACTGCTCTGATAGTTTATGCAATGGTTGTCCAGAAATACTTTTATAAATAAATTTAAGTAAGTAAACACCTTAAAAGGATTTGCCTGAAAAGATGTAAGCTGTTGGGTTTCACATGAGAAATACAGAGTTGTTTCTGCCTGGGGAAATGTAATATGTGAAAAGAGGTTTGCTTATGAATAATCTTATTTGTCTTGGGGGGGGGGTTGATTATTCATATCTTTTCTTCTTTTTTCAAGCCACCAAAAGTGCTTGCTCGGTTTGCTTATTTCATGTTCCACTGATATATTTGAAAATAAGCAGATGCTGCAAAGCATCCACTAAGTAGTATCTCAATCTGAAGAATCACCTACTCCCATATGGACATCCCTATTTATTAAAACCAACCACCAAGTTCTTGCTCCAATTTCCCCTATATTCTGAGATGGATTGGCAACCAACAAATCTCAGAGGTGGGATGCCTAGGTTGCAGAACTCTCTTCTCTGACTTATTCATCAGGTTCCATCACTATGATCTATCAGGCTTTCTCTGAAAACATTTCTGTTTATTCAGGCTATGATGATTTTATGCTCTAATACATGCTGCTGTTTCACTCTGGCTGTTCCGTTGTTTTTAATGGCTCTGATTGTTTTATAATGTTGTTGTTTTAAACAGTATTGGAAGCCCCTTTGGGGACCAATCTTTGGTCGATCAGTGAGATAAAAACCTTTTAAATAAATGAATATATCTGCTCTTCTAACCATGCAAAACTGCCTTGGCACTTCCCACTGCTTAGGGAAGTGGAGCAGTATGAAGCAATATTGTACTGAAGTTAACCTTATTTTTCAGAGTGTCATATCAGACAATTGGTTCTCTTATTTTGTTTAGTGATAACAATTTTGGGTCCCATTTCTTTGACCTCAAAATGTTTGCTAATTATTGCATTAGGCTCTCCTGGTAAGAGGCAGACACGTTTCACTCTCCGGATATAATAGCTTCAGTAAATTTCTAATTCAAGCTGTCAATATCCCTCTACAAAAAGCAAGGAAAATTGGTTTCCATGCTTGTGGAGAAACCTTGGTGATATGCAAAGAGGAGCAAGGAAATGGGTCAGACAATGTTTTATGGGAAAATAGCATATTCTGTCTTATTATGGATACCGGAGGGTGGTGGAGGCAAAGAAGAGCCACTAGTGACCTTATTATTTTTCTTTGAATCAGCATGAAGAGTGGCCACTTATGCATCTTCAAAGAAGATAAAATGCATCACTAAACAAAGAGACAAAAGAGTGAGCATATTTGTATAAAAATTGCATATGCTAATTTACATGCAAACATATTTTTAAAAATAATATTTTTACTATTTACTGTTTAAACTAAATAGTAAAATAGTCCATCTTACCATAGTGGGGGGAACTGTGATCAAGCAAACAAGAGCCATAGCTCACTCATTGATCATCTGCCCTGGATGCATACCAAGTAAGCCACTGTAGTACTTTGGCCTGGAATCCACAGGCTGCACACTGCCTTGTTGTGCATGCAGGGGAGCAAGGCTGAAATGTGACACACACACACACACAGCCCTTGCGTTGCCTTACAAAAGCTGGCTATGTGAGGCACAGGGCTTTGGGAGGAGGCGTGAGTCCTAGAGCCATCCCACTCAGTGCAGATGTTGTTGCAGATGCTTTATCTTCCTGAACTCCTCTTTGGCCCATATGAGCTCCTTATTGTCCCTTTACCTTTGTAGGTGTGGGGTGGCAGCAAGGGACACCCTCGGCCACCCGCTGTACAGGACTCCCTGGAGTCTTACCTGATATTGCTTAGGGGTTTCATTCTCTACAGTTGCCTCAGTAGCAAGTCTGTGCCCGTGACAGGTTTATTCTCTTCTCCAAATGAGAGGTGTGTGACCAGGTGTGTGTTGTAAATCTTGTGCTTTTTAATGCATTTTGTATGTGACTACTAGTCATGTTTCCTACTTATGCCTGACAGTCTTCCCTAGTTTTTATTTGCCTCATACTTATTGCTCTATCATCTCCTTCCTCTCCTTTTTGCTTTCTTGATTTAGGGTACCTCCAGACTTTAAATTTGCCTCCAGACTGTTGCTATTTTGCAGGAAAGATTCAAGTGCATACCAGAATTTAAGGTTTGCACATTTAAAGTAAATTAAAGTGTTCTGTTGCCCTAGTGCAACAATTTCACTTAAACAACCACAACAGAAACCCTACTTTTGCATTTTGGAAAGTGTGGGATGAATGAATGAGTGATTAACTAGAAGATGTGTAGAAACCCTCTAAGCAAATAGAACAAGTGCTCAATAAAGACCAAACATAGTCTACCCTCTACGTAAGCACTGGGCAAGCCAATCAGAATGAAAACTCAATAAATAAATCATCTGGAGGAGCCCATAAACAATTCATCTACTGACCTTTAGCAAACTGATGATCGACCTCATTTGATCTGCTGTTGAGCACACAGAGGTCTCTCCTTTCCCTCTCTCAGAGGCACAACCGGAAGTTGATCATATTAGGTGGAGGTTCATGCTACCTGTTATCACAACGCCAACAATACTTCCATTCTCCTACCTTAACATTGAACAGTATTTTTATTTCTTTGTCACCTTGCAAGGTTTTGTGCTGTCTTTCTTTGATTAAGTGAATATAAATCAAGAGGGAGAGAACGGGATCAAAATAGAAGGTGTGCTCAAGCAAGAGGATCAAGGGGTGTTGGGGGAGGGGAATGTTTCCTCTAGCAGAGTGTTTAGCCCAGATGTAAATTAATTAAAAGCTTTGCTTGGCCTCCTTGACTGGACTAATGTGAATTCTTTTGCATCTTGCTTTCCAGAAGGGACTGTAGATATACAGTACCTATAGGTATAAGTGAAGGAATGAAGACTGGTCCATTGGTTGCTGATATCAAAAGTGCCTTCAACCCTCCATGCCTATGAAACCTTGCTGTGTCTTTCCCATTGAAATTCTAGAGATCAAATTAATAATAATAATAATAATAATAATAATAATAATAATAATAATAATACCACCACAATGCAAAGATTCCAGTCAGAGCTGACGTGTTCTGTTTCAGAAATCATTCAAAGAAAACAGTGTTTTCCATCCAAATCTCTGCTTTGTCTCTTCCATGGTCCATTTTTTTTATTTTTCTGGCCACCTTTCTATCTTGGAGCTTACCCAAATCTGGTTGTTTCTGCCATGGAGTGTAGCTGACCATCATTGTTGTATTTTAAGTTTATTTTGAAAAACGAAAATAAACTGGGGGCTCAGGTATTTTGTACAAGGTCACCACATATAAAATCAGTCTTCATTGAAGATTTAGTATGTAATGAATCAGAAAATTAGGCACCTTAAGATACATTGGCTGAGTAGAAGATGCATAAAAGCCATTGTGAAACACCTATTCATTTCCTGAGTAATAAGACAAAATCCTACTAACTACATCTTAAGGCTACAATGAGAGGTTTTAGCTCTTGCTGTTTTCCCACTACTGAAAAATCAGATTTGTTTTATAATCAGTTCCAGGCTACATGTGGTTAAGTCTCCCCCTCCATCCCTTCAATTCTCCTTCAAAGGGAAAATTAGATCAAAGTTTTATCATTTCCTTGTGTTTCAGAGTAACACTTGCCAGGATTAATAGGCCTCAATTTTTCAGAAATATTAAAATTTGCTCTCTATTGTCAGGACAATAAATCTTTTACCCTGCAAGGATGTTCTGCTCTGGGAATGACCAAGCGATTACTGACCCCAATTACGCAATTATGCCTTTGAAATAATACTGTTTGATATAAAAGAATTACTTTCCTCATATGAAAATATCACAATGCTCTTGCAAGCCAAGAGATTATTAATAATGCATCTACACAGGCCCCATTGTCTGTTAATAATGAAAGTTTATTGAAGCTTAATACTTCACGAAGTCTGATAATCCTATATGATGCTAATGTATACTGACAATTACAGTTGTTAACTGGTTTAAGGATTTTTTGCAGATTAATTGTCTTGCTCTTAACTAACTTATTGATTAAGCTACCAATTAAAATATTATGGCATATAGTGCAACGTATGGTTGAAGATGTTTAATGAAGATTACAATACTTCTTGAATCTCACTTCTGCCAGTGCCTATTAGGCTGTTTTCCGGAAAGGCTGTAGCTCAGTGGCTGAGCATCTTCTTTGCATGCAGAAGGTGCCAGGCAGGACTGGGAAAGAGTCCCTGTCTGAAATCCTAAAGAGAGAGATAAAGAGGGGACTTTGAGGGGGGTGCTGAAGAGGCTAAGGAGATGCTCAAAACAGTTGTAACTCTGACTAGTGAGGTAGAGTCACACAGGCAGGGTACCATATGATCAGATGACCTACCCAAATGGGAAGAGCTTTTGTGCTACACACATCTGGTGCACACATTCTCCACCTGTCCTGTGTAGCAAGGATTGGGGTATATCTTTCTGCTTGTTTTGGAACTCAGTTGGGAAGGACATCCAGCTGTGGAGCCACTGAGTGATGCTATCATCCACATACCGGTCACTTTGTTGTGCATGGAAACCTCTCAACAAAGGTTCTGGATGCCGTTTTTAAAAAGCAAGAAACAAAGTATGAAAGAAGAAGATTGGGATGATAGACACTCGCAATAGCTTCTTCCTTGTAAGATTACTTGAATCTAATAATAATAAATACGGGGACGTGGGTGGCGCTGTGGATAAAACCTCAGTGCCTAGGACTTGCTGATCGCAAGGTCGGCGGTTCGAATCCCCGTGGCGGGGGTGAGCTCCCGTCGTTCGGTCCCAGCTCCTGCCCACCTAGCAGTTCGAAAGCACCCCTAAGTGCAAGTAGATAAATAGGGACCGCTTTATAGCGGGAAGGTAAACGGCGTTTCCGTGTGCTGCGCTGGTGCTGGCTCGCCAGAGCAGCTTCGTCACGCTGGCCACGTGACCCGGAAGTGTCTTCGGACAGCACTGGCTCACGGCCTCTTGAGCGAGATGAGCGCGCAACCCTAGAGTCGGACACAACTGACCCATACGGGCAGGGGTACCTTTACCTTTTTAATAATAATAATAATACAGTGATACCTCGGGTTACATATGCTTCAGGTTACATATGCTTCAGGTTACAGACTCTGCTAACCCAGAAATAGTGCTTTAGGTTAAGAACTTTGCTTCAGGATGAGAACAGAAATAATGCTCCGGTGGTGTGGCGGCAGCGGGAGGCCCCATTAGCTAAAGTGGTGCTTCAGGTTAAGAACAGTTTCAGGTTAAGAACGGACCTCCGGAACAAATTAAGTACTTAACCAGAGGTACCACTGTAATAATAATAATAATAACAATAAGGCAACAACCTTTACAAACATACAGTATATGTAATATATGCAGGGCTTTTTTTCAGCTGGAACTAACTGGAACTCAGTTCTGGCACCTCTCAGGTGGGCGCCATTGCATTATAAGAGAACAAGGGAGGCGTTCATGGTGAGTTCCGGCACCTCTTTGTTTAGAAGAATAGCACTGGATATATGGTGTGTGTGTGTGTGTAAACCTATGTATATTTAGCCATGTACATATTTACTATGAATAATCAGTGCATAGGGAAACAACAGCAACAGCAACAGCAAAAAAGAGAGTATAAGCATGCTGAACCATTATTTAAGCTATTTCCAGCAAGCTTTGTAGGTATCTTAGAATCATAGAACTGCAGAGTTGGTATCCCCAAGGGTCATCTAGTCCAAACTTCTGCAATGCAGGAATCCTGCTTACAGCCAACAATGGGTGGGCTCAAACCATCAAGTTTCTGGTTAACAGCCAGGCACACTGGTCCACTGCCCCATAGAGATCTGTTTCCAGCATGTTATGTAGGTAAGTATCCACTAGTGTCTTATTGCACAAGTACATCACAGAAGAGCTTAACTTTTCAAGAACTGAGTTGTCTGCCTTTCTTCCCTCTTGCTATATTGGCTAATTTTATCCCGTTCTGTTATTATCTAATCTTCTAATGTAGGAATTGGTGATTCCTCCCCCCCCCCCCAGTTTGTCTCATAATGCTATATATTGTTGCCCACTAGCAAGTTTTATCAATTCCACATTTACTCCCATGCTTTTACCTGGTTTCTAAATGAACATAAAGTTGGGGCAAGATGTGCTTCAGCAGAAACCCTGAGGAACACAGAAGGATCAGAATTCAACAAATTAAATGAATCTGTACAGCTTCACAACAGTTGCATCAGAAACCGAGTGCAATCCACCCTTCTACACTGGTCAAAGCCGTAAGAAATGTACCACACATTGAGCACCATATTGCCAAGAAGTAGTCCACTGGCATTAGCAGCTCAGCTCCTATCTGTGATTTCTTGGGAGTCCATTAATATTGCATATGCATACAAACAAACTCTATGAATAGTTAATATGAGTTAAGACATACACCCAAAGGAATTTAATAATTACATTTGCTTTTCATAACCCTCTAGGATGCGAAAAAGTATGAACCTCCAAATGTACACCTGATGCAAAAAAAATAAATAATAAAAATGTTCGTGCCTGCAGCCTCAAACTTATAGGATGTTAAAGATATATCTCTACAACTTTATGGGATGTTAATTAGAGGCTGGAAAGTAGGGGAAATAACCGAGAGTTGAAGCAAAGTTTCTTCCTTCTCTACTCCACTACATCACAACTGCACCCCTTACAATTTCATCTCATATTTTTAAAATATTTCAGGTCTGAGTCAGACCATTGGCTCGCCCATCTTAGTATTGTCTACACTGGCCGGCAGTGGCTCTCTAGGGATTCAGACAGGGACATTGCTAGCCTTTACCTGGTGATGTCAGGGATCAAACCTGGGACCTTCTTAAGGCAAAGCAAATGCTATACCATTGAGCTACAGGCCTTCCCTCTTTACCCTGTCTTTCTTCAAGGAAGCTTACAATACCAGAAGCATTACAAGGAAAGGCCCAACAGTGAAACAATAACCAGTCATTTTCGACACAGCAAGTCCATAACAGCAAATGGCTTGATCAAGAGGCACTATGATGGCAGCATCACAAATTTCAGCTGCCAGAGATCTTGCATTCATTATAGGAGCAGCTCTTCACCTGGAAGGGGAGATAATAGTGATGTCTATGTTCCTTTTGGTGGTGGCAGTTACCTCTCCTAATGTAGGGATAACAAAGGTAGGGCCTATGCTAGATTCACTTGCATAACATGAAATACCATTTAGTATGTCTCAGTGCAGCCACTATGAATATGCATTTACTTTAGCTATTTTCATTTATACAGCACCATCCATGCACATGCTTCTTACATCGGTTGTGGGGAACCTCCAGCCCTGCAGATGTTGCTGCACTACAACTCCCATCATATCAGGTCATTGGTCATGCTTGCTGACGCAGATGGGAGTTGTAGTTCAGCAACATATGCTGGGCCAAAAGTCCCCCCCCCAGCTTTACAGAGTACCTAAAGACAACCATATGTCAATTTTGAAAGGGTGTTGAATGAACAGCAGAGGAGGAGGGAGAGAGGAGAAGATGAAGGAATGTGAGCAAAGGCGGACACATGCTTATCAACCTTTCCAACAGGTTGGCTCCAGAGTAAATTGCTTGAGCTCAGGTCCCATTGAAATCAATGGGGCAAGTTAGTCATGATGACTTGGGTTCCAGTGGGATTGTAATTAACCTCAGTGGGAACTGCTTTCAAGTAAATTGGTCTGGATTGAACCCAAGGACATTCAGGCTCTTGTTTTTCAGATCAGTGGAACTGTTCGTCATAAACTTGTCCTGTTGGGTAGAACTCAGCTGCAGGTCTTAGCTCTGTCTAACCAGAAGAAGCATAACTAGTTGTGAAACTGCTTCCCATGCAAGTCTTCTCCTGAGAAGTGCTGATAAGAAATTTCCAGAAAGCAAACATTATTTAGACACATGAGTAGTACTTTCCAAATAATCTGATTTCACTAGTGCAGAGCAAATACAAGAGGCACTTAAAGCTGACCAGAACGTCTAGCTGAATGAGTGAGAGCTAGAAGACTATTAACAGAAACCATGTTAATGTCCTTTGGTGTTCTGCCTATGAATTATGGCCCTTGTGAATGATACCATGCATAACAATGCTCCCAAGATAGCACATTTTATGAAAGTATTTGACAATATTTGCTCGGAGCTCAACATCATCCTGCCAAAAGTGCCTCAAACTCAGCCTCCTCCCCTCCCTGCTTAAAAAAAAAAAAAAACCTACACAATTATTCTGGATGATAATAATAATAAGTGCTGTCACTTGTAACGAAAGGAGAATCAAGATGGCTCATGTTCGCTACCCGCAAGCCGCGCACAATGCAACGAACAAGCTGCAACCCAAGAATTATTTACAGAGATGGTTCTGCAAACAGTTTCAAAATGCCAAATAAATTTCACAGGCTCACGAGCTGCTTGTGGAGAATTTCTGACAAGGAGAAGCAGCAAAATTAATCAAATAAATTATTCAGAATGGATGAGTCTCTCAGCTCTAATTAAAACCCTATGAGATGTAAATAATAAATGCCCTCAAAAACCTTACAACCAAAGGGTTTTGCTGTGTCTGTACTATGTGCTTTTTCTTCCTGAAACAAAGAAAGCAAAGTAGACATGGGGTACTAATGGACCTGGGGAGCAGGGGGCGGGAGAGGAGAGAAAAGCAAGCAGAACAGGGAAACCTGACTTTACTTTTCTTTTCTTTTTAAAAAAAAGATACCCCTCAAATATTATTTTAGCTATCATATGGCTGAAAGAACTGGAAAATTGCCAAATCATTTGATAGAAAACTAGATGCCTGTGAAAACAAGCGTCTATGACAGATTCCGGGCTTTGAATGAAAAGACTGCATCACTGGTGGAGAGTGAACCAAAGTCACCTACTAGCAAACTGTTTTGAACACCCAAATTAAAAGGGAGTATCACTTCTTGATTCATGGCTAAGATGTGTGTTTACTTGCATAGGAGAGAGGGGAGTACATCTTCATCCAAAGCATCTGCATCTCATCTACCCAAATTGGTCTCTGGATCTTACGTTAGAAACATAAGGGGAAGTGCAAGGCATTTGCTCCTCCTCCTCCTCCTCTTCTTCTTCTTCTGAATGCCCTTAGATGGAATCCTGTTCACAAGGCCAGCCCTACCATTAGTTAGAGTGAGGTGGCCACCTCAGACACCAGAGGTTCGATGAGGGGGCTGAGTGGTGGTGAGGCATTGGGAGAGTAGTGCTGTGCGTGCCATGTGACCTTCCCTGCACCATCCTGATGTGGAGGATGCTGTCCTATTGCTAGTGAGGAAGTGAAATTCAGCTGCCACTCTAGATGTCTTTTATGTTGTGGATATATTAAAATTGCACAGTTTGAAGCAACTGGAAGCACAAGAACTGATTCCTTTTGGAAGAAAACAGACCCATAAAAATATTATTCAAAGTTTTACTGGCAGAACTTTCTTCAAAACATAACATGAAAGATACACCCCAAATTTCCATGCAATGTCTTGTGCTGTCCAGCACAGGCTCAGCATCTTAGAAAATGTGAAATAAACCAAACAGACCTAGAAGCAGAGGTCTATCTCTCCCCACAGCCTGCATTCCAGCCTCCACTGGCCTTAGGCTGTTTCCTCTCCCTTCAATAGAGCTTCATTTACATCCACACTCCATGGAGACAAAAACTCAAAGGCAACTCCCTTCAAAATGGAGATTTGCAACCCAATACCTTCATCACATGATCTAAGGCTACCAAACTCACATGTTAGCTACCAGAGAACAACAATGAGTTAGTTAACTATCTACTTAGCAAGAGCTCAAAGTGCTCTCCTTAGCTTTAATATAGCCCCATGGGAAATCCCCATGTTAAACCTTTTCACCAGTACACATTTAGCCATTTTACATTTCTGTGTCAATTAAACCATTAACATTATGTACACACAACAGCAGAAGGGATATCATCTTCTCCATTGCCTCAGGCAGTATGAGATGGTGGGCTCTCCTTGGTGGAAGTGAGTCCTCTTCCTTCGCCAAGGTAAGACTGATGAAAGGAGTGCAGTAGCCCAAGCAACAGTTTGCAAAACTTCATCTGATGAAACAGAAATATGCTTTCATATGTTTACCCAGGCTAAGCATTATATAGGTTCCTGGAGTTTTTGATCCACTATAAATCCCCAAATTTTCCCAGCTTTCTTCTTCTTAGGGTACAAACCTTTGGATAGTAGTCACTGAAATCAGTGGGACTTACTTCCAAGTAAATATGGTTAGGGAAGGGTTTTTGAAAACTCATCCACCAGTGTTGATGGAGGCTGCCATCCATTATTTGAAGCTAGGCCATTTATGCAGTGAAGTTTTCCAAAAAACAAAATCCGCTAAAGGAAGGGCGGAAAAAAAACTTCCTGCATATTCACATCCAGATTGTTGAGCTGTGATTTTAATATAACCGTATCTCAATATGCCTGATAACTCCCAAGAGGCATTCTGACCCCCTCCTGTCATCTCTCTGCTTCATACAGACGGTACCAAGTCAGTTAGAAAATTGGTTAGTATTTTTCCTGAGTTCCCCAGAGAACATTTGGCCCTTTGTATTCCCATTCATGAGTTTCCTCTCTGTGACTCTCCTCCCCTCTTGCAGCTTGTGAGTCCTTTATCTGTCTCAAACCAATCACTCATTCCTTCCTCTTTTTCCTCTTGACAAAAAGAATCTGAATTTAATAAGAATGCATTGCAAAATATCAGTGCTAATCCCCTTCGCCTTCCTTCTCTTGCCCTCGGGGGAATGGTGCCAGGAGAGCTCTTGCTGTTTTTGCTGGCACAAAATCATATTTGACCCCGTGGAACCCTTCTGATCACATAACAGGTGTCTCCAGCTGACAAGATAAACATATTATCAATTATGTCTTCCCACAAGTTATGCAAGAGCCCATCTTCCTTCTGTTTGTTTCATCTTTTGACGTGTGGATTGGAGAAAGGGGAGAAAAATCAATGCTGCTTGCTTTTCTCCAAACACTGTAAAAAGCCAAATGACAGATTTTTCACCTAAGCTATGAAATGCCATTCCTTGAAGCTACTCATTAATAGTTATGCAAGTGTGTTTTTACAGACCAGCACTAAGGAGGGAGCTGTGAAGAAGAGACAGAATGGAGTTTAGTTTTGTGTAAACTTCTGCTGTAGGAAAAGTGAAAATGCATATTTTGTTGGTAATATCTAGAGATTATCACATGGAATATGGCAATGTGATGAACTCATATTTGGACAGAGTTCATTAGTCACAAGAATAGCTAAATGAGCAAATTCTACCACCAACTGGCTATTTTAGACATTTGTAAATTGTTCTGCATTTAATAGCTCAAGACTGGGCTGGTGATTATTGGCTAGTGGTAACAAGGAGATGAATTTTTTCACTGGTAGCATAGGAGAGGCCCCATCAGTATTGACATTCTGTCGGCTCTCTGTCAGACACACCTGTTTACACAAGCATTCCCAATCTCCTAACCTAGACCTCCTATTTTAATTGTTTCAATTTCTGTATTAACTGTTTTAACTTTTGCACTGTTTCAATGGGTTTGTTTGTTGCACATATTAATTGATGGAATTGTTTTATTGCGATTAGTTTTGTGCGAAGCAGTGACATAGCAGCGCGTCCACGGGGAAAGCGCACATTATGTGGGCGGCCGAGGGCGAATGGTACAACCTGTTGACTGAGAACGGCAACTGCTGCCCTGAACATGGGCCTCCTTTTCCTCACTGCCACAGCCTATGCCTCCTGCTTTTCACAATCGCCCTTTTAGCCACGGTTGCTGGATTGCTCTCCCCACCCTTCATTTACCTTATCACAAGATGGGGGGGGAGCCAGTACTGTGTACCATTGAGTACCACCACAAAAAAGCACTGCTTCTTCTCAAGATATGACATGTGCAAAGGGGAATCTGCAATGGTTGGAGACCCTGCAAGAAAGCACAGTCCCCGATTGCACTGAGGAGTCTGCGTGGATCTTTGTGTGAACTGCTTTGAAGGTTTATTTGTTTACCATCAAACAGTATATAATTTTTTTAGAAAATACAGTGGTACCTCTGGTTACATATGCTTCAGGTTACATAAGCTTCAGGTTACAGACTCCGCTAACCCAGAAATATTACCTTGGGTTAAGAACTTTGCTTCAGGATGAGAACAGAAATCAGGCTCCGGCAGCACGGCGGCAGCAGGAAGCCCCATTGAAGCTAAAGTGGTGCTTCAGGTTAAGAACAGTTTCAGGTTAAGAACAGACCTCCGGAACAAATTAAGTATTTAACCCGAGGTACCACTGTAAATAATTAGTACAGTCTGCAGGTACATAGGGATGCTGCATGTAAGCAAACATCCTCTCCCGATGTATGCTGGATCATGAGAAGTGGCACATTTTCCATCATGGCAGGGCTTCAGCGAGACTTTTTTGGTGGTGCTGAGTTTGTTTGTTTTTAAAGCTCCATTTTGCTGGTTCCTTGCAGCAACAGAAACAGATGTGCCTCGGACAGCACCATGAATATCATTCTTTTTCTCCCCAATGTGAGATTTTTACCGTTTCAAGACAGAACTGCAGAGATACCTGTGATGGAGTGCCTTTGTATTAGCACATTGTTGTTTTTTTAGTTTTTTTAAAGTTGCTTGTAGCTTTGTGCAGCAAACCACTTTCTTGGTGTGAAAGTGCCCAGGGAACCATTCCAAGAGGAAAGAAAGCAACACTTTGGAGCAGTTTGCTGTTTGGGAAATAACCTCAGTGGGGACAGAGTGGATGAAGGTCAAGTGAATTTATAGCATCAATAAAAGCTGAATAAGTGCAAAATTGGCCATAATCTGCCCTCAGTTACACCTGAGCAGTGCGCATCTATTGTTTTTAGGTGGGCTCCAAAGGTGTCATTGAGAACAGAGTATGATCCATTAGTTATCCAGGATAGGAAAGATGTTTAATAAGATAGTTAAGTTGACCATATTGGCAGGTGCAGATATGTGGTAGCTTGTCCAACTCATTACAAAATGAAAAGGGCACAATTTCTGTGCTTTCACCATCAGGGCCTGTGCTAATGCCTGCTGACAAAGGGTGTTGATCCTGCTCACTCCTTGTGTGACCACTTTTTATAAGGATCTGGGCTAAATAGTTCCAGACCATCCCAAAAGAAGAAAAGGTGGAAAGGGCAAGTATCACTGGCCAGCACCCCTATTTACCGTAAGCCTGTTTAGAATCGAAATCATTTTTCCACTTGCTGTTTTTTTAAGAAAAGCACTTAGGGAGGCCTAAGTAAGGAACACAGAAGCAGTAATTGCAATGATAAAATACACTATACTATAGTGTATTTTAAAATGGGGTTTTAGAGTTTTTAGGGGTTTTTGAATGTTTTATGTAGTTTTGTAGTAGTTTTATGTAGTTTTTATGTAGTTTTATATAGTTTTCAATTTCATTGTTCTGCATGGGACAATGACAATAAAGATATCGTATCGTATTAAAAGCCAAATCAGGGGGAAAGTAAAGAAGTAAAGATGCAGTTAGATATTTAAGAATCTGTGCGGTCCTAAACACAGGGCGACAGATGCCAGGGAGAAAAGGAAAGTCTTCCAGGTGATTGCAGAATGTACAAAAGGAGTGGAGCATCTTGAGCTTGCTCAGAGCAGGGCTAGTCAATGTATTTTTGGGTCCCAGCTGCCATCATCTCTGAACATTGTTCCTGCTGGCTGGGACAGATGGGAGCTGTAGTCCATCACTATGGAGGGCACCATGTTGGTGACCACTGGCTCATGCACCATAATGTAATAGTCCCCCTGCATTTTCTTTGGCATAACAATCCCAGAGCTACCTATATGACCCTATGACATCTAGGTCTTCTGGTGGGAGAGGCAGGGAAACAGTAGTTGGTACTGGAGGAGGTACAGTGGCTGGCACCCAAACCTGTCTTGCTTGAATGGCTAAAATGGGTTGTTCATATAGCCAAATATTATGTGTTTATGGTGTATTTATTGACTATTGGCTCACTGGAAGGACAGATCGTGAAGCTGAGGCTCCAATACTTTGGCCACCTCATGAGAAGAGAAGACTCCCTGGAAAAGACCCTGATGTTGGGAAAGATTGAGGGCACAAGGAGAAGGGGAACGACAGAGGACGAGATAGTTGGACGGTGTTCTCGAAGCTACAAACATGAGTCTGACTAAACTGCGGGAGGCAGTGGAAGACAGGAATGCCTGGCGTGCTCTGGTTCATGGGGTCACGGAGAGTCGGACACAACTAAACGACTAAACAACAACAACAAATTGACTTTATTCCCCCACCTGCTCTTTAAGGACAAGTCCTCATAATATTTGTTAAATGAAACCACTTGAACACAACAAAAACAGTATCAGAGTAA
This sequence comes from Podarcis bocagei, assembly GCF_964188305.1. Lineage (NCBI taxonomy): Eukaryota > Metazoa > Chordata > Lepidosauria > Squamata > Lacertidae > Podarcis > Podarcis bocagei. The sequence continues at coordinate 76,763,847 of NC_138130.1, read as the reverse complement.
AACTAATATATTAGCCAGTATTAGTTTCAGTAACGAGACTGGCAACGTTAAAAACTTTTTAGAAAGGAAAAAAGAGAAGGGACCATACAGTTCTCAGCAGAAGGACACAGCATGGGGTCAGTTCCAAAATATTCACTGCATGGCCTGGACTTTGTGTGCAGGCTTTATGCACAGATTTTGTGCACAAACTTTGTGCACACGTGCACACACAGAGAGAGAGGATTGATCTGGGTTGATCAGCACTGAATGCCTGCAAGATTTTTGTGTACCCACATAAAGCACACTGGGGGCTCTGCTGGATCCTGGTGGAGCTCTGAAAGCTTAAATTTATGTGTTCTAGCTCCTACTGCTGCGTCACTTAGCTCTTTGAATTATCTCACTCACCAAATGAATTTTATAGTCCATTGGGGGCTGTCCATGCTTGTTAAGGTGATATTTCCATCTCCAATGTGCCGTAGAATTTCATTCGCCATGCAATTATCCCTTTTGCCTGCCGGCTGCCCATCTCCTCCTGAAGGAAACCCTGCACCTTGGAGACACTGCTGATGAGTGGTGCAAAAACACGTGCAAGTTTTCTAAGGACTCTGATAAGAAATGTGTAATAAGAGCTAAAGTCAATTAAGGGAAGGGCCTTGTTCAAAGGAGAATTGCATGTGCCCATCTACACATCAGGTTTCTGTGAGATTAATAGAAGGAGTGCTTGGTAGATCTATTATGTCCAATGCAGGGGATTAGGGTTAGAATGGCAGCTGAGAATGGGGCTTCCTCTATATTCCTATGCAGCATTACAAAATGTTCACATTCAATTGATTGGTTAAAGCAGGGATCACCAAGGTGGTGCCCATGGGCACTGATGCACCCACAGAGGCCTTCCGTGCTGCCCACAGGGTCTCCTTCCCCTGCCTCTTCCCTGGTTGGGCTTGAAATAAACCATCTACTGCACTCAGCAGTTTCTCTGGTTTGCAAACATGCCCATGGGCTAAAACAGTTTGGCAGCTCCTGGAATAAAGCTTTAGCTGAAAATGTGTCCCTTGGTTAATCAGTGAGATTAACAAACAAAAGGAATCGGGGATGGGGGATGCTTGAAAGGAACTGCTTCATTGGGCCCATTTGCTTAAGCAATGCTGCATTAATGATATTTACTAAAGTTACTTGATGTGGAGTGCACGGTACCAAAATCTGAACCACACTGGCTAATCTGCTAGGCAGTGCTTTGAAGTAGAGGACCCCGGGTGACTTTCTGCCTTTGAATTCTAAACTTCCTGATGACTAGGAAAGCACAAATGGGAATGTGGTGAATATTTCAAAAATATAGGGGCTCAATATGCCAAAAAGAACCCCACCTGCAATAAGGTGACCCCAATTCAAGTCAGGCACAGCCATCCCCTTATAGGCTCCAGCAGGAAATGAAATTTCACATGTTGTTTGCTACCAATGAGAGTCCCTACAAGTTGGGCACTGGCCAAGCACCCCAAGAACTTAGGAGGACCCACCTGGCCCAGTCACAGCACCATTCATCATCCTCCCCACTAGACTTTCAAATGCTTTTCAGCAGTGGGCAGTAAGTCTTCTTTTGAACAGCGCCCATCTATGGTGGCCTCCCACCACTTTCACTCTCCCCAAATGCAATGCCCTGGCTCACTGAGGTATGCGATTTATTGATTTCATTCTGCCCACAGCCCTCCCCTCCCTAGTGAAAATTGTGGAAAGGGGTGTTACAAAACCCACACAACAGCTGGGCTCCAGTTGGAGTTGCAGTCCAAAATATCTGTTGCGCCCCAGGTTGCCAAAGGTTGATTTAGGAAATATGAAAGATGGATAACTAATGTGCACATTGGGTCAGGTCAGTTCATAATGAATTACCAAATTCTTTGAGCATCCCTGCTCCATTGTGGAATATCCAGGTGCTCCCTATTGCCTTAAGTTAATCTCTCCCTTCTGTTTATGTTGCTGTTACCACGGCTTCTGCGTCCTACTGGTTCTGTGCATTGGGCACATGCTGGCTTAATGTCCTATTATTACCTCTCCTCTTTCCTTTTCTCAACTACTGATCAATGAGGCATTGCAGGTGTTTCTGTGACAAGGCTCCTCCAGTTGTCAGCGCTGCTAACAGGTTCAGAATTTAAAGTCCCAGCCTGGTACTCCTTAGCTGCTTAGTGCCTGCCTCTTCCCCACATGCATAGCTACTTGCAGATTCAAGGCCAGGAAGGATGCCTTGTGTCCACTAGCTGTGTGAGCCAATTCCGAGAGGCTGTGTTATTATTTCCCCGCTGGGGCAGCATTTCTGACACAGCAGTTTAACTGCATCATGTTAACCTCATGTAACATCTGCAGCTATGCGATGCTACGTCTCCATGTCACATTTACGGCGAGTTTAGTATCTCTCCTGCTGCGTGCAAATAAACACAAATTATAAATAAAATAAAGCTCAGTGTAACATGCTTCAAGAAGTACAAAAAGAGCCTCAGAGACAGATATTGTGTCCATCGTTTAACTAAACTGTATGTATCTAGCCTGTTTAATCTTCCGGCGTCATTCGGTCCCTTCAGGCTCTTAGCTGGCACTGTCTTGGAATTAAAAATAAAATAGAAGTCTTGGTGAGAGGAGCAGCTCATGGTATCTTGAAAGGGAGAGGAATGTCAGCTGGGGAACCGACTAGTTACAAATGATACCTGTAATGCTTTGCAGCCTGTAATGTGAGAGCATCTCAGAAGGGCTTTGCGCATGTGAGTGAATTAAGGGCTACTGCATCCCCATAGAGGCTGAGGAATGGGGGTAACAAATCTGTGGCCTATTATACGGCACCTGCAGTTCACCAACAACCAGGGATGTAGAAAGAGAGCCGTCTCATGCTTCCAGTTCACAAGCACAGGCCTATGCCTACCTGAGGCTAGAGCTGGTGTGTCATAGTGCTTAGAGTGTTGGGTGTGGACTTTGCAAGACCGGGGTTAAAATGCCCATGAAGCTCACTGGGTGACCTTAGGCCAGTCATCGTCTCTCAGCCTAACCTACCTCACAAGGTAGTTGCAAGGGCAAAATGGGGAAGGGAAGAGCCTCAGACACCACCTTGAGTTGGGCCATCAATGTAACAATTAATAATAAATAAATTTTGGAGGGTCTGGTGGATAACGTGGGAGCATCTGAATCGAAACATTGCTCCAGTAAATGGAGATCTGATTGGTCTGTTGGGTGAGGAGGACACTGGGAGGTGATGATATCCTGCTGAACATAATTAGAGTGTTGTTGGATGAGGCCAGTCTCAGGGGGCAAAATGTTGATTGTAGAGGAAAGTGTGTGAGGCAATGGATGTTATGCCCACCTTTGGAAATAGTAGGCTAGTTTTTATACACACATTCCCAGCCTCCTTTCAGGTAAGTCATGGGCATTGTCCCAGCTCACAGATACATTCCTGTCAGGCAAAGATACTTAAGGAAGACATGGAGCAGGGATATAGTGAATGGGATTTCCAAGAGTTGGCTAGAGAGGCCTGGAGTGCTAGCATGTCCAGAATTTATCCCAGGCCTATCTAGTCCTGTTTTTCACAGTATTCAACCAAATGCCTATAGGAAGCCCACAGGCAAGACATGAGGACAATAGCCCTCTGCCGATGTTGTTCACCAGCAACTGGTATTCAGAGACTTCCTGCCTGTGATCCTGGAGGTTGAACGCAGCCAACATGATGAGTAGCCATTGATATCCCAATACATTTTGCTGCCTGAGGCAAAGGACAAGGATGAGATTTAGTCATGTTTAGAGAAGGTTGTTTTCTATAGGTGAATCAAACCTACAAATCCCCTTTTTCCCCAAAGTATCCTGGGTGTGCCGTGGGCCCTCTTTGTGCAGCATTGAGCAAGAGCTAAAACCTGGTCTGTCTGTCTTTCTTTCTTTCTTTCTTTCTTTCTTTCTTTCTCACTAGGAATTCTATTCACTGCTTTTAAATTCTGGTTTCTGCTTGATTTGTAAAATATGTTCTAGTAGTCTCCAGATTTATTTTTCTATTATTATTTGGGCACCTGTAACGTTTGCTCCAAAGGGCAAGTAGCAGCTGGGGTGGGGGGTGGGGGTGTTTCTATATATTTTTAAAGAAAAAAAGTTGAATTGGGGAATAGTTTGTTTTGTTTTATTTAAGCAATTTCCTACCTGCCCTTCAGCAAAGTTTTCCCTCAGTGCCACAGTTTCAATCCAATCACCTAGCTGCTATTAACATTTAAAAGAGAGTTGTTCTGTTACATTACCTCTCCTTGGGGAAGGGCCATAGCTTTGTGGTAGAGCACCTGCTTGCAAACAGAAGATCCCAAGTGCAATTCCCAGCATCTGCAGGTAGAGGCTGGGAGACAACCCTGTCTGAAATCCTAGAGAGCCACTGCCTGGTCAGTGCAGACAAGACTGAGCAAGATGGGCCAACATAAAGCAGCTTCCTGTGTTCTTATGGCCTTCCAGTATTTGATGCACATGTTCAAGATTTTGATCATGTGACGCATACACACTTGGGAGAAAGTCCCAATGAAATCATTAGGACTTATTTCATAATAAAATGCACAAGGTTGTGTTGTGCAGGCCAGGATAAGCAGTGTAGGGTGCCCCACTTAGAAATGAGAGAGAATGGGATTCAGTCGGGGCTAACATTTCCTACCTCTTTGTAAGAAATTGGCTGCAAATGCATCAGAATTCATCATATTTTCCTGTGTTGTTTGTTTTACCTGTGCTGCCTTTTTCTCCAGCCAGCCCAAATAATTATTGCTTCTTGTATCCCTCTCCAAACTGATTTCCCTTAACAGCGCAGAAAGATTAAAAAACATTCTCTCCCTCTTATCCTCATTTTTCTTGAAAAAAATTAAACAGCTCCCCATTATCTCTCTCTCCTTCAATTTTTAAAAGAAAACTCTTTAATCTTTTTTTTATTTAAAAAAACACAAAAATAAACACCCTCTTTGAAATTGATACAGTCTCTTTCACCCCTCCCCTTTTTCTCCCTTTGAGATGGGGGTGGTTTAAAGTGTGTGTGTGTTGATAAAAACACAGTGGCAGCTGCTGGCTGCTGCCTACAGATGATTAGGCAAGTGGCCTTGCCTACTTTCGATAGGAGGGAAAGCAAAATATGCCTCTGTTTGTGTGACTGAAATGACAGCTTGGTGAGCTTGTTCTCCCTACTCTCCACGTCCCATTGCCTGGCTCTGTGAGAAAGAGCGTAGGCATGGACCTGAAGATAGCTGGGGCCAGGTCCAGTCTCCTACTCAGTGCTAGCCAGTGCGTGGTCCACTGGGCAAAACAAAAACACTGGCCACCACAGCATGCTGGCAGAGGGCCAGGGGACTTCCTACTGTTACCTGTCAATGCTGAGAGAGACAGTGGTGGAGGCTTGGGGTACTGCAGCCAGGACCATATAAGCATGCGGTTGCCAAAAGGATCGAGCAAACAAACAGCCTGGATTGCTTAATTGGTTAGAGTACAGTGCTGATAATGTCAAGGGTGCAGGTTCGATCCCCTTATGCATGTTCCTGCATTGCAGGGCGTTGAACTAGATGATCCTCAGGGTCCCTTCCAACTCTTCAGTTCTCTGATTCTATGAACCACGCAACAATTGTGCATTTGCACAGTCCAGATGGTGGCACCATTGCATTCTGGCAGTGTAAAGTCGCTATTGCTACACAGGTTATCATCTAAGAAGAAGGAGTTACTTTTGAATGAAGAGCAGGAGCACATACGTGCCTACAGAGGGACAGAGATGATTTGGCTGCTGTGCCATCCTGATGTTGGGCTGTTGTGAAACATCACCAGTTGTGAAAGCCTGGAGATGCTTTTCACCGCTGGGACAGAAGCACTTTATTCTTTTATCAAAGAGAATTCATAGTGAACATCTAAACCTCTTTAAAACAGTGAAGGCTTGATCTTCTCTGCATTCAAGTTCTTTGATGTGGAATCCCTTCTAGGGTCCAGGCACACCAACAGAGCTGTTTTTCTTCCCTGGCCGCCCACTCCCCTTCCCACTTGTCATATGAGTTAATAGACGGCAAGAGGATTGGAGCATCACGGCACTCTGAACTCAAGGCAAAGAGACGGGCTTGCTTTGATGTCTTTCCCCCCTCATTGATAACAATCTGGAATCACCTGAGTAGGTAGCAGATAAAAACTTGTATCATCATAGATTTGCTCTGCCTTTTTAAGGTATTCCGATGTGAGGGAATCTCAAGCAGTAGTTACCGTATTTTTCGCTCTATAAGATGCACGAGACCGCAAGATGCACCTAGTTTTTGGAGAAGGAAAACAAGAAAAAATAATATTCTGAATCTCAGAAGCCAGAACAGCAAGAGGGATCGCTGCGCAGTGAAAGCAGTAATCCCTCTTGCTGTTCTGGCTTCTATGATAGCTGCGCAGCCTGCATTCACTCCATAAGACGCACACACATTTCCCCTTACTTTTTAGGAGGGGAAAAGTGAGTCTTATAGAGCAAAAATTACGGTACATCTTCGATCCAGAATTTGCAGCTGCTCAGCATTGCTGACAGGGCTCGGACATCACTTTGATATTGACACAAAGACTAAAAGGAGATAAGTTTGTTTTGTCAACCTTTGCACTTTTCAGTGACTTTGCAAGAGGCAAGGGTGCCTGTTTTTTTTTGTTTTTTAAAAAAGTTTGTTATATTGGGGCGAGGAACCTACAATTCTCGACTTAATTTCATGTGGTCCACAGACACAGGATGGAGAAGAGAAAAAGAGAAGTGAGATGAGGTGGCATAAAGAAAGTAGGAGAGAAAGCTGGGGTAGCACAGAGTATGGGGAAGAGAATATGGTGAGAGAGAGGAGGAGAGAGTAAATCATATAATGTTGCAAACTCCTCCCACTTTGGGCTGTAGCTCCATCCACCGTTGGCTGTTCCCTCCAGTTGTGTTGTTGTTTTTCCTGTGAGTAACAGCCCATCATAGGAAAAAAGTTCCCCATCCAACAGCCTAACCCATGGGTAGGCAAACTAAGGCCCGGGGGCCGGATCCGGCCTGATCACCTTCTAAATCCGGCCTGCGGACGGTCTGGGAATCAGCGTGTTTTTACATGAGTAGAATGTGTCCTTTTATTTAAAATGCATCCCTGGGTTATTTGTGGGGCATAGTTCATTTCCCCCCCCAAAAAAAAATATTGTCCAGCCCCCACAAGGTCTGAGGGACAGTGGACTGGCCCCCTGCTGAAAAAGTTTGCTGACCCCTGGCCTAGCCTAATAATTGCATTGTTGCTAGTTTTAAAAAATAATCAGTAAGACAGTCACGTCAGCCATATTATTCAAGCTAATAAAATGTTTTTCATTCAGTCTGAGTCAGTGATAGTCAGGTTTTCCCTGTTCTCTTCTGGCTTTCCTGTTCTAGTAAGCAGATCATAATGAAATGTATATAATTGGTTTGGATTTGTTTCACAGAGGAGAGACTAGCAAAGGTCTGGGTGATGAGAGGCATTCAGGAAATAATACATATGCTCAGGGTTGTAATTTTGAGGGAAATTGCAAGATGCATGTCGGGTTGGCTTTAGTAGTTGTAACTGAGCCAGTATTGTCTTTGATTTGGGAAATATTTGGTTTGTTTGGGCAGACTGGATACAGCCAAGTCATTTTAGAACCAAGCAATCTTTCACAGTCCAGTCCTGTGTACATCTGCTTAGACGTAAGTTCCACTGACTTTGGTCTCCAATTCCAACAAGCAGTTGCACCTCAGAAGTTGTCCTCCTGTGGCCCTCTTCTCATTCCATTTCTTTGGATGCAGCGTTTTCTGCAAGTTATTCTAACTAGGGGATACCTGAACATCCTGAAGTCCAACCCCTAAATGTCTGACTTAGGTAACTGCAAATGTTCAAGCCTTTGGCAAACTCCCAGTTTGAGCAGCCATGAAAGGCCCAACCCCTCACAGTGCCCAACCTCTGCTGTCCCATCCCATCAACCCAAGGGCACAGCATCATGGATGGCAATGAAGTTGATGGTAGGCGCTCAAACTTCCTTCTTCTTTGCTGGAAATTTACATGAATATCATCATGTCACACACATTCCACTGGAGAACGCAAACCCTCACCACTTCACTGCAGGTCAGCTACTGGCCCTGGTTGTGGGGAGCAGGAAAAGGGGATTATGAAGACAGATGCTCAACAAGCACTGCTTGAAGCCTTCTCACGCATTGAGCAGGGCTCTGCTCAACTCAAACCTGCTCATGGGGAAGGAATGCACAAGTTCAATTTCTCATGATGCCCCTAGTTTACACAGTGCAAGCTTCATTGGATCTCTAGGTACCTATTTAATTTCACAGGTATCTTGCCTGTATAGTAAGGTAAAGGGACCCCTGACCATTAGGTCAAGTCATGACCAACTCTGGGGTTGCGGCACTCATTTCACTTTACTGGCCGAGGGAGCCGGCGTACAGCTTCTTTTTTTATATATATAAAATTTTTATTGGGTTTTCCGCTTTTATAAAGACAATACAAACACAAAAATAGCACAAGACACAAACATGTATAAATTCAGCAGATCCTCTTTTCATAACCTTGTTCCCTGACTTCCCCCCACCCCCCCTCGTGCATCCCAATTCCCAAGATTATATCAGCAAGTTGGTATTTCTCCTCTTAACCATCTTATTCATTTTATTACCTCTTTTCTAATAAAAAAAAATGATTTTCCTAAGTTGGACTTAAGTTCTCTTCCATCGATTTTTCATTTTATCTTGATTAAAAGTCATATTAACCAAACCTGAAAGTCTTAAGAGTTTTTAAGAATCTCCTCTTCCCTCCCTCCCATCCCCGGTTTTTGTCCCTTCCCAATAAAAATCCAAAGTCAAGATTCTCAGCCTGGGTTCCTCACGTCCGAGGCTTCCAAGTCCCTTTCAGTCCCTCTCCGCCGGTCTTGTTGGTAGTCCTTTATGTCAGTCGTCGAGTCTGGAAAAAGATCTTTCACCATCAAAGCATATTCTCTTCCCACAAGGAGATTTGAAAGCAGCTGCTGGAGTATTTCCACAAAGCCTGTATCTTCAAAGTCAAAGTCCAAACGGAGGCCCCAATCATATTTCTTTATTTTAAGTTCCTGTATTCCATATTGTCCCAGAACCTCCTCCTTCTTCTTCTGCGTCTTTCGCAGACTTGTGGTAGATATGTTCCCAGAGTCTCCTTGCTTGTGTTCCACAAATATCAGCTTTTGGTTGTTGCTTCCCAAGGTTACTTTCTCTTTTTCTTGTTTAGTCTCTTCCACCTCTGTAGACATTGTTTCCCATTCAGCTGTGCATTCTTTCTCATTCAGGTCCTCAATACAAACAGCAGAGTTGCTTGTTCCCAAGGTCATAGTGATAAGTTGTTTATTCATGGCTAAGCTCTGCTCTTGTAAGATTCCCACCAATTGAAACATCCTTTCGATTTCCACTAGTAACTTTCCATCCACAGCCATTGTATCCATTGTAGTTTCACAGAATTCCCCCTAGGGGGAATCTGGTTACTTATTAGTCTTTTCTCCAACAGTCCTTTAGCTTATTATTGTTAGTTTGTTTCCAACAATTTTAGCTCAATTATAACTCGTCTTAATCCAGAGAGATCTTAAATAGTGATTTTTCCGCTTTAAACTGCCCGTTTGACAGCTTTGACAGCTGTCAAACTCCGCAGCTCTTACACAGGCACAAAGGCAGGACGTTCCCGAGCCCGGGAGGGGGGGTTGTTCAAAACATAAAGAGGGTCTCCAAAACTCCACTCTCCAGCACAAAATTTCCTTTAACTAAATCTTGAAAGTTAATGTCCTTTTTAACTCACCCCACCAAGGGTAGGCTCTCCAGCTTAGCTCTTATGTCGTTGCTTAGATCGTCTGCAGGGGGGGGTGCGGACTTCCTTTTAGCACACCCCCCGTTCGTCTCCAATTCAGGGTAAAATTTTTAAAGTCCCAATCCGTCTTACTCACGGGTAATTCTTTCAGTCCAAATTTTCAAGGAAGAAAGTCAGCGCTCTCTGGTCATGGCTCGCGGCTTCGCTCCACCGAGGTAGCGGTCGACTCTCAGTGCCACGCCACCCCCGTATCCTCTCCGCAGCCTTTAAAAAGGCTCTTCGTGGATCAGGGGGGGCGCTTAAGGCACCCGCCGAGTCTTCAGTCCGCAGGCTTCCGCGCCTGCGGTTTTTAAGGGTCCCCGCGTCGCCGGCGCGGCAAAGACCCGTCCTCAGTAGAGCCGATTCCCTCCGCAGCTCGGAGGGAATCCGCCATTTCCAGATCGCGTCAACCCGGAAGCTCCGGTGTACAGCTTCTGGGTCATGTGGCCAGCATGACTTAGCAGCTTCTGGCGAACCAGAGCAGCACACGGAAACGCCATTTACCTTCCCGCCGGAGCGGTACCTATTTATCTACTTGCACTTTGACGTGCTTTTGAACTGCTAGGTTGGCAGGAACAGGGACCGAGCAATGGGAGCTCACCCCGTAGCAGGGATTCGAACCGCCAACCTTCTGATCGGCAAGTCCTAGGCTCTGTGGTTTAACCCACAGCGCCACCTGCGTCCCATGCCTGTATAGTACTGAAATGGAAAAACGCAGAAAGCACATGCTCATCCTCATTTGCTATTAGATTTGTGCCCAAAACTGGACCAACAATGAATGTCCTCTCATACCACTCCCCCCTCAAGAGGCCAAAAGGATACTGTTGGTCTCATTTATGACACATGTCTGTTAGTTGAACTGGAAAGCAGACAGGATTTTCTGGGACCTCTATGCTACTTGTATTCATACCTTTCTGTCAGGAAGTCTCACCATCTCTGATACCTGATAGGCCACCTTTGGCAGTGGATATGCACTCAACCTCTTTGAAATTGAAGCTAAGCATTCATATTCCAAATTGTTGTCCAATATGGCACCACCCTAGAGTAACTTGTTGAAAAAATGAGAACTCAATGCATGTGCACAGTACTGTAGAGCCCCTGTCAGTCAGTGCAGACAGTACTAAGCTAGATAGATCAATGGTCTGACTCTGTATAAGTCAGATTCCTAGGTTTCCTCTCTTGAAAGTGCTTCTCGCAATCTGTGCCCCATGAGCATCTTAAAACACAAACACACACACATTTGAATAAGGTTGCAGGGGGGGATCTTCCATCCCTAATAGCACCTGAAGTCCACCATCTCACCTTGCCTCAGGGTAAGGTGACCGCTGTCCCCCCTCCCACCAAGCAAAAATAAATAAATAAATCCCAGAATGAACCTTCAAGTGTTTGACCCAATTGTTGACTTAATATATGGGTGTCATTTGTTTTGGATAATTGGGTGTTCCATCCCAGAGAATCTAATGTAAACAGAAAAGAATCATCAGCCAATTGACTTATGCAAATCAAAGCCTAATGAGAAAGTAAAAATAAAGTAGCCCTGCCATCTCCAAATCTCGCCACCTCTTTATGTGGAAAAAAAAGTATGTACCACACATTTCCACCCATCATTTTACCCTTTTCCCCCAGTCTTCCTTCTCTTCTATTTTAAATACATTCACACATATATATGCAATTAAATGCTGGCTTTGAGTTTTCGCCTGGGAAACTGGAGGGATAAGGTGAGCTAAGCTTTTAATTACAAGTACCCATTCTGGGAGGTGGGGAATTTGAGCTGACGGCAGATGCTGCAGCTCGACTTAATCCCATTTTGCAGAAAAATTGTGCAGGGTGGTGGGGGGGGAGGACCCATGAATCTCTCTGCAGAAAGACTAGTGTTAGTATTTAGGAAATTATTCTCTCTTCATACACTTTTTATTTCCCTTGATCCTTTCTCTTCCCCCACCCACCAACAATAAAAAGGTAGGCAAAAATTATTGTGCGCATGATTACCACTGCACTTATTAAGGTGAAACAGCAATGGGCAGCTTTGACACACACACATGGGCTCAGATGTTTCTGCTACTTGTGTTACTTTCCCTCTTTTGTTGCATATTGTGGGTTCTGATAAGAGTTTACGCATGAAAATACCAGTGTATGTGTATGAGCCACTGCTCCAGTTAGCTCATGTGCAATTAGTGATGGGAGAGAAATTGGATTCAATTAGGATTTAAAGACGAACCTACCTAATTCACACTTTCCAAAATAATATGTGAACAGCAACACAGTCATCCTTCAAAATGCTCAACTAACCCAATTTCATAATGCTGTTCTTCAGCCAAGTAATGTGTGCAAAACTGAGGGCAAAGTGTGCTATTTTCAAGTGGGATTCAATCACATACCAACATATTCAGGTTGCAGAATTAAAGCTGATTTGGAGCTTCTTCCTTTTTGGCCAAAAGCCCACTTCCCACACCAAAGACTGTACTATTGCAATGAGAAATGTATTGGGGAAATGCAGTGGACAAAGTGGGATAACATTAGCCCAATGAAGACTCATCTTCTGAACAAATCAGAATGGATGCTGAATCAGATTTCAGCCTGATTTGTTCATGAAGGGGCTGTTGATACTGCTGCTATGTGCCTGCTCCTTCTGCTCCAAGCAGGGCTTGGCTGTTGTAGCAACATCCGAACACGGCTGATCTAAACTGGAAATGAATTTCTGCCCGTGATTCTCTTCAGAAAGTTTAATTTTTGAAGGCAAATATTCTGTGGAAAACTCTTTTGATCTGTGGATATTTGATGTTCAGCAATGGCATTTTGGCATTTTAATTCCCCGCGATTTGACTGTACCTGACAGCCAACATGCAATAGAAGTCAGCATTGGTTGCTATCTGACACATTATAGTCCCCATTTGACAGTATCTGACAGCTGGTGTACAAGCCGCATTCTCCAGTGTCAGATCTGGTTCCTGTGCATTTTTGAGAGCAGAGTGGAGGGAAAGATGGAAATTAAAGGCAGCAGCAATCTGTAGCAAACACAAGCAGGTTGCTGCAACCAGTGGGCAAGTCTGACCCCAACTCTCCATAGGCATCTGAGATGTTCACCAGATCCACTGTAGCCTCTTGAAACAAGGCTGGTGTGGTTGGTCTTCCCACATTTCCCACCTTTAATTAAATCTGTGTTGTGGTGCAGAGGCCAACTCCGTGCTTCACATTTCTAAGGTCAGTAGGTAATTGGTTTAAGGCCTGTTGCTATAGGCTTGAATCCAGACACTGGGGGAAGGGCTGTAGCATCAGCTTTGCATACAGAAAATCCCAGGTAGGGTTAAAGCGCCCCTAGTGGTCAGTGTTGACAATACTGAGCCAGCTGGACCAATGATCTAACTCAGCATCAAGCTTCTCATGTTCCTAGATTCCTATGTTCCCCTGATATGTGACAATGGAACAGTTGACAGCATATGAGCATTTTGTTGTTGTTTCTAGGAATTCCCAGGCAATGTCAGGTACTTTCTACCAGTAGACTGTGATCCAGAGAATAACATCCCCAAGGAAAATCCCTGCTCTGAAGCTGGTATTTGCTTTGGGGTGGAAATTCCCCATATCCTCCCAGGGCAGGCACGGCCAAACTTGGCCCTCCAGATGTTTTGGGACTACAACTCCCACCATCCCTAGCTAACAGGACCAGTGGTCAGGGATGATGGGAACTGTAGTCTCAAAATATCTGGAGGGCCAAGTTTGGCCATGCCTGTCCCAGTGCAAATGCTGACTTTAGAGGGATTTTCCTCAGGGCAGCAGCAGGGGAAGAAATTGTTAAATCCTCCCACCCATGCATGCTCTGATCCCATTAATTATCCATTTTCCCAGCTGATGGAATTTGCATTTTTAAAACATCTGCCCATTAAATGCAAAGACACATTTATGTCCCGTCTGGTTTGGTTCTAAGTTAGTACCTCTCTCTAAGTCATAGGACTTCATAGGACTCTTGTAAGAATTTCATATGAAGCAGTTTGCCCTGACCCCTTCAAGCAGACTGACAAAAGTTACACACAGAAACACACACACGGGGGGGGGGTGAGATGACTATGGCCTTTGCACTGCTGCCAAGTAGCAGTCTATCTCTTCACCTCCATAAAAAGCCCAATACATAATTACTGCTTCCAGAATACCTTAAGTGGTTTGCGGTGACATCTTCTGATTCATTTCCATAATGCAGCTACACCTCAGCAACCCACAAAACCTCTAGCTCTCCCAGTGCAATGACCCATCCAGTCCTATTGCTTCATACAGATGGATGGAACAGTTTAACGTTGAGCTCAACCTTAACAGAGTAACCTTTTCCTAATATGTCACTTTCCCAGGCATTTCCTTATTTGTTTTCAGTAAGCATCTGGATCCTACCCTTAAAATAACCCTCTGCCTTATAGGACAGGAGCAGGTAGACTTTAGGACAGATGGCATAGGAAAAAAACTGATGAACATACAACAGCAGGGACCATGCCAGTGAGTGGCTTAAGGATTTAATTCTTAAGATATTGGTCTGGATGACAGTAGACTCTGATTGGCTGGAAGTTCTAGTTAGCTGGGAGTTAGGAAGTGAGGAAGGTGATTGAGATTTGATTGTTGGAGGGGAAAATGGTTCTGAAGGTGTTTTTTCCTTGTGTAGGCCTGACCTGAGAAAGACAAGCCTCTCTATTTTTTCCTCATATTATATACTGTTTTCGATCAGTTTACCCTAGGTATTATCAATTTCTTTTCTCACTGGACTCTGTCTGCTATATTTCTGCCAATTTGATAACGAAAACAACATTCAAGTAAGGAATAGTAATGGGTGAAACACTTTGTGAAACACTCTGGCAGTACAGTGGTACCTCGCAAGACGAATGCCTCGCAAGACAAAAAACTCACTAGACGAAAGGGTTTTTTGTTTTTTGAGCTGCTTCGCAAGACGATTTTCCCTATGGGCTTGCTTCGCAAGACAGAAACGTCTTGCAAGTTTGTTTCCTTTTTCTTAACACCGTTAATACAGTTGCGACTTGACTTCGAGGAGCAACTCATAGAACACGGTGTGGTAGCCTTTTTTGAGGTTTTTAAAGACTTTGGTATTTTTGAAGCTTTTCCAAAACTTTCCCGACACCGTGCTTCGCAAGAGAAAAAAAATCGCAAGACGACAAAACTCGCGGAACAAATTAATTTCGTCTTGCGAGGCACCACTGTACCTCAAAACTTTCAAGGGAAAATATGCTCAGCATCCCACAGTGTGTGCTCTGTAATATGGCAAGTCTTACAGACTCTTGCTATGGGTTTTCATGTAAATTGACATAAGGGAATGAATATGTGATTAGTTGCTTTTGTTGATAGCAAATTTCTGGGGAAAAACACATTTATTAAAGACAATTGTTATAAAATATTCATTAATACTCGATCCCTCTCAGTCATTCTCCAGCTTTCTCACATCTACACCATCTTCCCTCCTGACTTTCTCAGAAAGAGTAGAAAGAAGTTTTCAAATACTTATTTGTGTTGACATTTTGTAAGATCATTAATGAATCATACTTTTGTGTCTTGGGAGGTGTGTATTTTCTGAGTTAAGGGAGAGTAGCACAAGTTTCTGAAAAGCCTTATCTAAATCCAGTGTGTTTGTTGAATTAAAAAGTCAGATATTAAAATCTTTCTCCTTTCTCAACCCTGATCCGAAATGACCTTCAATTAAAGAAATAAGGCTTTTAAAAAAAAAAACTGCTCATTCAGCAAATGAACATTGACCCCATTCAGTGTAGAGTTAGCCATGACCACCTCCAATTAAAAGTGACTACCCTGTTCCACCCACCCCCAAATTTACCTAATTCAATACAGTGGTACCTCGCAAGACGAATGCCTCGCAAGACAAAAAACTCGCTAGACGAAAGGGTTTTTTGTTTTTTGAGCTGCTTCGCAAGACGATTTTCCCTATGGGCTTGCTTCACAAGACGGAAACGTCTTGCAAGTTTGTTTCCTTTTTCTTAACACCGTTAATACAGTTGCGACTTGACTTCGAGGAGCAACTCATAGAACGTGGTGTGGTAGCCTTTTTTGAGGTTTTTGAAGACTTTGGTGATTTTTGAAGCTTTTCCAAAACTTTCCCGACACCGTGCTTCACAAGACGAAAAAAATCGCAAGACGGCAAAACTCGCGGAACGAATTAATTTCGTCTTGCGAGGCACCACTGTATTTGTTATTTTGTGCTAAGTATTAAGCTGTGTACATGCTGGAACTGTGCCTTTTGTCACGATCCTCCTTTATTGCCCCATTGGTAGGTCTGAGTTGAAGAGATTGCAGCAATTTGAAATGAGTGTCAGCATTTATCCAATGATTCGAATATATCCCACTCTGTTGCATTCAGTATCTCAAGATCCTCTGATAAAAGAACTGGGATGGGTGCAAGCAAGAGAATGACTCCCGTTTGGCTCTAGATTTGGGAAAAGAGATAATCCCATGCATTGATCTGCTGTGACTTTCACATATAAGCCCAGGATCTAGAGGTTTCCTTAATTTCCTTAAGGCACTTTTTGATTTTGCTTACCCTTTCCATATGACAGAAAATAAAGTTCAGCTTCCTTCCTACCATAAAATAAATATTGTCCACAGTAAACAATAGACAGCAGGCATCTCACCCAGATGTGCAAGCTAAAAAAAAAAAAAGGATTTTAAATTAGTCTGCTTGTCTCCCTTATCTCTGAGTTAAAAGCAGTTAGTCAGAAAGGAACTAAACCCTTAGGGGGATTTTTCCTTGCTTTCATAAAGATAATTAAAGAACAGACTAACCAGAACAGACAGAATCCCTCTTTTAAGGTGCAAATGATGTATTCTGTGTAGAAGGTGTTTGGAGTCAGCTTCAGTTCTATTTTCCTCTTACTTTTTCCTCAGATTAAATGTAAATAATTATAGCAAAAATAGTAGGGGGAAATAACATCATACTGATTTCCTTTGGACCACATCAGCAAGGCTAAGAGGGTAGTCCTGTCATCTGGGCAGCCCAGGACTTCCATACACTCTGTCCAGGCTTGTGCACTGGGGAGTGCACACTTCAGTGCTGCTAAAACAGCCATTTGACTTCACCCCTGGAGGTGCACTCCATTGTCTCTTGAGACAGACGGATGTCAATGACAAAAAAAAAGTCCACCAGCTTGATTCAAAATGGTAGCCAATTGCATCTAAACATACACAAGAACTGCTCCTTGGTCTCGGGAATAAACCATTATAAATTTTGGTTGTGGTATATTAGGAACAGGCATGCAAATGTCTTGGTGTTCTGCAGTGACTGAGCTGGATGGTGGACAAGTGAGCAGTGCAGCCTCAACACACTGGCTGGTGCTGGACTGTTGGGTTCTAGTAAAAGACAGATGCTGGCATAGACGGCTCTCTCAAAGTACCTGTGGCTCCCCTCGCCTCTCCCCTCAGGAGTCTGAATCACATATAACTTTTGTGGGTTCCTGACACCACAAAGACGGCTGGTTCCAAAAGGGCTATGTTTGGGTCATGTGAGGGATTCCCCACATCCGCATCAGAATGAAGGAGGAGATATTGGGGTGGGAAGAACCAACATGATCCAAATACCCATACGTTACTGACCCCACATCAGAGCTAGTCATGGCTTTGCAATGCTATCTCAAGGCCAGCTATTGCAAAGGCTACGTTAGAGCTCTTGGTAAAGGTAAGGTAAAGGGACCCCTGACCATTAGGTCCAGTCATGTCCGACTCTGGGGTTGCGGCGCTCATCTCGCTTTATTGGCCGAGGGAGCCGGCGTACAGCTTCCAGGTCATGTGGCCAGCATGACTAAGCCTGGGACGCTTGCCCCCCCCCCGCGGGCTGCTAGCTTCGCCCCCAGGTGCACAGCATGTGCTCAGCTCCGGGTGCCAGAGCAGCTAGTTCCGCCTCTGTTCAGAGTTACCGCCAGTTATGAATGATGATACCAGGCTTGATGGACTACTGATGTGAGCCAGTATAAGAAAGCACTATATAGAAAATGTATGTGTTTATCTTGATGTATTACACAGCACTATCCTTGCTATATTATTATACTGCAACAAACAATGTGGTATCTAATATCTGGGCACATTCTCCAAGGTCTGTCTTTCATGCTTAAGTTCTTGCCACTTGAAAATATTGAACAAAGCACCAGCGCCCTTTCCTGTCCAGCCCTTATTGAAATTAATAGGATTTGCTGAGGACCATTGATGTTCCTGGAGGATTGCAGAGATGTTCCATTGTAAATCCTGCTATATAAAACCACTATCATCGTCATCATGGCTGGTTAAATCACACCCCTTTGTCAAGAAGGAATAGCAGCATACAGCTGTATCTGAACCCTCAGGGGAATGTGTCAGACATATTTGTAGAAACAGGGGGAAAGCCAGTCCGCTATAACATTAGGCTCTGATCCTGCCATGTTTTGGCTTACTGACTGTGAATAATGTATTTGAAATCAGCGGGGCTGCTCACAAGAGGGTGAAAGAAAAAAATATCTTTGTAGGAGGCAGGATTCAGGCTGTGCATTCAATTTTTACTAGCATAGTGCAATATTAAATATGAATGCATTTATCAAAGATGCTTTTTTAATACATTAGGGATGTTTGTTTACTTCACTGGCATAATAGAAACTCTTGCTCCCATAGGGCTTTGCAAGAAAGAAATACAATTGCTTTTATTCCTCTTGCTCACATCCCTTTCTTTTCCTGTGCTGTATTGTAGCATACAATAAAAATGACCTTTCTAAAATGAGAGTGTCCTAAAGGGTACATAGTGAGTAAAATCTCTGGCAGCAGAAACTGTGGAAGTTTGGTTCATTGACTCCCTACTCTTCACTGTCAGTGAGTCCAGGGACCAACAAGCAGGGACTTGATTGCAACCACACTCTCCCCAACTGCAGTTCCCAGCAGGGATGCCAACACCTGGGGGCTGAGCCCTCCCCCCATATTTTTGGGGAGAGCCCCCCAATCAGGGGGTGGAGGAAGGCAAGCATGGAGCTGAATGTGGTGTAGCTTTAGTGGCCAGCCCCTTCTTCTCTTCCTCTTCCTGATGTGGAGGGGGGGTCACCACCCCTGTGGTGGTGGTAGCAGGAGAAGGAGATGACGGCCGCTGAAGCTGAGCTGCCACACCATTGGGCTCTGCCTCTGGCTCCTCCCACCATTGGGACAATGCATGTGGAATGTCAGGATGTCCCCCACCTGCCACCAAATACGCTCACAACCTGGTGCCTCTGGTTTCCAGCAACTGGTATTCAAACATATACTGCCTCTGAGAGCAGGACATGTTCCCACTAGAGTCTTCCTCTCTTTGTCCTCCTCAACACAAGGTCAGCAGACTGGTGAATTCTGCATTCTTCTTCAGCCATGGCAGCTCTTCCTGTTTATGGAAAGCAGGTAATAGGAGTTCAGCACCAAAGGTACCAGCTCACAGCATGGCATGCTTTGGCTTCCACAGAAACATAGGAAGCTGCCTTATACTGAGTCTTTCTCAGCCCTGTCTGTAGATGTTGTGCCCTGAACCTGGGTCCTTCTGAATGCAAACTAAGTGCTCTGTCACTGCGCTACAGATTACCCCCTAAATTCTTACATGAGGGTAAGAACTTGCATGAACTCAGTGGGATATACTTCTATGTTGACCCACATAGGATTGCTTTATTAGTCTCCCTGGGCACTCCCAATGGTGAAGAACATAAATGTCTTCCATGTCAGATTCAAGTAGAGGGCCATTGTGGGCTAGGATTTCTCAATGACTAAAGGCCTGCTCTTTTCTCAGTTAGAAAATTTTCATAAACAGTGAGTTTTTGAAGCATCCATATCAGGTGAAATAGTAAGATTCAGCTGCCATGACAGTTGTTGAACTGGGGACTGGTGCTATCATTCCATGCCCTTAAGGGGATGCGGGTGGCACAGTGGTCTAACCACTCTTGGGCTTGCTGATTGGAAGGTTGGCGGTTCAAATTCCCATGACTAGGTGAGCTCTGTCCCAGCTCCTGCCAACCTAGCAGTTCAAAAGCATGCCAGTACAAATAGATAAATAGGCACCATTGTGGCGTGAAGGTAAACGGTGTTTCCGTGCACTCTGGCACTCATCACAGTCCTCCGTGCACCAGTAGCAAGTTAATCATGCTGGCCACTTGACCCAGAAAACTGTCTGTGGACAAACGCCGGCTCCCTCGGCCTGAAAGTGAGATGAGCACTGCAACCCCATAATCGCCTTTGACTGGACTTAACCGTCCAGGGGTCCTTTTACCATGCACTTAGTTTTTAAAGCTCACAAGAAGAAGAAGAAGAAGAAGAAGAAGAAGAAGAAGAAGAAGAAGAAGAAGAAGAAGAAGAGGAGAGTTTGGATTTGATATCCCGCCTTTCACTCCCTTTAAGGAGTCTCAAAGCGGCTAACATTCTCCTTTCCCTTCCTCCCCCACAACAAACACTCTGTGAGGTGAGTGGGGCTGAGAGACTTCAAAGAAGTGTGACTGGCCCAAGGACACCCAGCAGCTGCATGTGGAGGAGCGGAGACGCGAACCCGGTTCCCCAGATTACGAGACTACCGCTCTTAACCACTACACCACACTGGCTCTCCAACATAGCAATGGTATCAGTGCAGGGCAAACAGGAACCTTTGTGCAAAGCAAGAAGGATTTGTGCCTTTCAGTGTATGGAATTAAAGCAGAAATATGGCTCCCCATTGCTGTTCAGTCAAATTGCATGTTGTCTGAAACACAGAAAGAAAAGCTACTCTCTAGCTAGATGGCTCACTTATGAAGCGGCACGTTCCATGAGTTTATTTATTCTTTTTTAAAAAGCAAGGAATTGTTTACTAGTGATTAGGAGAACCAGCCTTCACCTGCATCGCTAGGGAGGGAAAAGGGCAACGTCAAGGCAACCCAGGCTTCAGAAGAGGCTTCAGGAATTCTTGCATCTCCTAACTTCTCGGAAAGTGTGTCTGATGTCACCCACCTCAGCATGAATGCAGCTATCCCAGCATGTAGTGTGGAATGTAGATGTCCCCTAGTGGTGCAACAATAAAACTGCTAGCACATTTGCAAAGCTGTGCAGGGTCCCGTATGGTTTCAAAACTGGATGGGAGACTGCATGTTGAGCTTCCTGCATTGGTTGGACTAAATGACCCTTGGCGTCTTTTCCAACTCTACAATTCTATGGCTTCAATGATAACTCCCCACAGTGGGAAATGGAAGAAGTTGCAATGGGCTGATGGTGGTAGAAAGAAAGTAGCTCAAGCTATCATCAGAATGCTGCTATCTCATCCATTATTCACCAGCACCATCTAGTCACTTCATATTAAAATTTGTGTGTGGCATTATCCTAGATCAGTGGCACAAATCAAATCACGTAACTTGAGATTATCACCTGCACACTGGCCAGTTTATTTTAGAAAGTGAGACACTTTGTTCCGTAGCAGCGATGCTTGGCAAAGCTACAAAAGCAAGAGCATCGCTGCATATATTACGGCAACAAATTGCATCAATGCCGGTATCGTGTCCACTCTGCAGTGGCGAAAGAAAAGGGAAACATCAGCTCATATCAGCTGATAAAGCTGGAGAAAGAGCTTGAACAGCATTTATATTGCTAGCCAGAGTGTGAAAACAGGCTGAGATGCCTCTTTCAATAAAAAGGTGCAAAAGCAAACTCAAGGAAATCACATTTCCCTATCTTGATAAGCAGGACACATTCCAGCTGCGGTGGGGAGGGGGCGATCTTTTTCAGAACTGACCTGGGGTGCCATTGACCAGATTCTCGTTTAATCCATCCACAGAGATCCTTAGGCACTCAATGGTGCTTTAGGTGTGTAGGGGGTGGTGGGAGGTGGAAGAGAACAGGAGAAGCCTCAGGTGGGATAAAGGGCACCACATGCCACATGCCAACACTCTGGCGTTGCCTCACTTCTGAGCACAGCTTTGCCTTTTAGCCCTCCTGTCTCTGCACAACAGTCCACAACTTTCTCCTCGGGGGCCATAGAGAAATACTAGCTTTTTAAAAAAGAAGCTGCAGATCCCAGCATTTCCCCTCTGGTATCTCTCAGCTGACAAACAGCAGACAGAAATAGTGTGCCGTGTCAGCAAATGTGCAGCACCTCCACTAACAGGCAAAAAAACCCAAAAAACCCTGGGGGATGGGTGAATAATGAGCTGAAACGCTACCTCAGATTATTCCTAACAATAGAAGCTCTAACGTGTGCATTATCTGTGGGTGCTTTTGCAATCACCCATGCCACCATGGCAAAAGCTTTATTTGAGTGGGTACTTTGTTTCCATCTGTGATGCTCCCCTGAAAAACAAGCATTTTAAGTGGGAGATTTTACTAAGTGCTATTTTACTAACACACTTTCTAGATAATAAACCAGTGAAAAGTGGCTTCAGTGTGAATAGTGGGGTGGGGGGAACAGTTGTGACACCCTGCTTTTAGGTGCATAGTAAGGAGCACCACATAGAGAGGAGGAGGAGGAGGAGTTCTGCACTGAGTTTTTTGACTGATGTTTTGTAGCTGCTAGTGAGATTACTCATTTTCTACATGCTTCTCATCAGGTTCACCTGGAGGTTTCTTTTTGTTTCTTGGTCTCAGCTGCAGCAAGCAGGCAGGACATGTGGGGAAGGTGGGATTATTTCCTCCCCCAGAGAAAATGTACACACACACAATCGATTTACACCAGAGGACAAGCACTGAAAAGAAGCAGAAAAGAGATATGATAGTTAAGCAATGATAGAGAACAACTCCACAAATGAATAATTGTTAGGAGTATGTGTGTGTGTTTTGTATGTGCATTATGAGATAAAACAGTTGAGTATTGAAATGTCACAATAACAGTGGGGCAAACTGCAGCTGTCTTAGTATGAAAGACTGAACAGCATTGAGCATATGACACTGAGGCACATTCCGGATCTCCTGAAATAATATGAGGGCCTTCAGCTTTACTAAATGCCTCTTGCAACCCAGGACAGATGCACAAGGAATATGTCTGAACCTGCTCCAAAAGCAGATTGGGAATTATTGGCTTGTATCCAAGTAAATGCCCCATCTTGTCAGCATACGTCTCGAGAGACAATGGATTGCACCTCTAGAAGTCAAACCACTGGATAATCGCAGTGCCTGCCATAGCTGCAGAGACTGTTAACTCGTAACTGTTGCCTTCCGTGTGGTTTTTGTTGCCTTAGCAGCACTGAAGTGGAGCAAAACAAAAAAACAAAAAAAACCAAGGTAAAAAAATTTACAGTTACAACTCAAAACCACCTTGGCCTTCCAGCTGCAAATGGATGAGGCACAAGCCTTGACAGTGTGTATAGAAGTCCTGAGCTGACCAGACAAGAATACCCCCCTCTTTAGCCTTGTTGATGTTATGCAAAGTAAAGCAGAGCAAGTCGTTTGGCACCAGCACATCAACTGCAGGAGTTGCCAGATGGAGGTGTACAAGATGTCATTCAACCGTCTTAGGAACTCCACTCTGGATTTGTGTAGAATTAACTCTTTAGCCTTTTCTTCTCCCAAAGTTGTATAGCAAGGCAATGAATTTTTCCGCAGAGTTTATGCCCAAACCCTTTCTCACAAATGAGGCAGTGAAGGTTTAGGATAAGAGTTTTCCTCCACGAGATGAGCTACCTTTCCAGGTCGGTGAGTCCCATCTGCCAAAATACCACAACAATGCAACAATATATGCTTGCGTGGTGGGACTGTCCCCTCTCCTCCACACACACATGTCCCATAATCTGTTTTAGTTTCTCCCACAACCCTCTAGAACAGGCTTGGGAAAGGTGTAAGACACATTCAGGAGAAGGTAAGGAGGGAAGTTCCACTGTACAAATAAAAATGCTTGCACTGATGGGGCATGGGAGTTGGATATTGCCCATTTTCTTCCAGCTTGCAGAGTAGGAAGCCCAGTAGCTTCATCCTGCCCCAGTGTGGATTTACTAGTCTGCCAAAAACTCCGAAGAAGTAAACCTAGGAGGAATGTGCACAAAGTGAGCAAACCATCTTTGACAAACTGCCACCATCACAAAACATGCCTCACCTGCTTTGAGACTCCCTCTTCTCTCGGAAGGCAGAAGGAAATAAGGAACCCATCCAGTGTCTTCACCAATTATAAGTGCCAGAAGCAGATATTGGAAGCACTCCTGGCCAGAGAGCAGATTGTGAAATCCATATTGGATCATTAAAATGCACGCTGCTGGCCTGGGATCATTTGAAATATCAGCAAGGTGGTAATCAACTTCATATTCTAGAAAAGTACCCAAACTTGCAAAATGATGACATCCAAAGATTATATGCGGGGGTCAACAATATTCTTACCATTTGCATTGTGGAGAGCTTTGGGAATCGTTTTTGTGAAGGAACTTGACAGCACACAAAGCAAGCGCTTCTATTTCCAGTCATTTGTGTCATGAAAAGGTAAACATGGTGGCAGTAGGGAAAGCACTAAAAGGTGCCACAAGCAAACAATGTGGCTCAGTACCATCTGGGAGCCCAATGTGACACCTGTGAGTAAACAAATGTCAGCCATGATAATGCCATCCAAATGGTCCCTGGTCTTGCTGGGAGGATGCAGCAAGCTGGGATGTTCTTCTGGACAGATGATGAGGCTCCTAATTACTATAAATCAGGAGAGAAGTCAGTCAGGCATGAAGGAGTGAGCCAGGGTGGCTCATACTGGGAGACAGAGGGACAGGAAAGGCCTGGTGAGCAGCCAGTGCTTCCCAACCCATCAGAAATGTAGGAAGCAATTATTGTCAAAACTGCCTGCCTTCTCCATCCTTCCTTTAAGAAGCAAAAATAAACAACATTTCAGTGTCTTTTTTTTAAACTCCTCCTACACAATCGTATGCTAGCCTCAAGAGAAATTGGTTCCCCCCTTCTTTCTCTCTCTATGTAAGGTCCACCCCTTTCATAATTTGCAGGGTAGAGAAGTTCAATCTCATTATGTGTAGAATCTAACTGTGGCACAGTTGAGAATGGTTGACTTGAAGCAATAGAAAACTGGGACCCAAATCATCTCAATCCCCTATACTGCTCATTATTGAAGACTGTTCAATATCTAGGGTACTGCTGAATGAAAGGCAGACTTCAGTCCAATAGTAATTAACCAGATTAATTTTGCAACTGATTCAGCAGTGGTTCCAGCTTTTAGGGGGCCCTTGGGAAAGACACTCTCCATGGTCCACCTGCCTCCTCAGTAAGGAGCTTACCTCCTCTGCCATTATGACCAACTGCTGCTCCTTTTCCTTGTCACTTCCACCGCTTGCTTGCTTGCTAGGCAGAAAGCCAAGGAGGACAAAGGAAGCAGCATCTATTGCTCCTCCCTCTCATCACTGCTATGCTCTAGGCGAGAGGAGGCAAACAAGTTGAAGAAGAGCAGCAACTCCAGAGAGTTCTTGTCTGTGACCCCCCTGATGGAGTTTGGGTACTTGATGCCAGTCCTGTATTTAGAAATTACTGACTCAGCTTAACACTTTAAAGGGGAACACTATGAAAACTTCTTGCCCTATTTTTCTCTTTCCTTCCTTCCTTCCTTCCTTCCTTCCTTCCTTCCTTCCTTCCTTCCTTCCTTCCTTCCTTCTTTCCTTCCTTCCTTTCCTAGTCTACCAGTCTTGAGATACATTTAGCTTTCTTGCTTATTGTTTAATCAGAATTGGGAAACTATTGTTCTGTGAGTCTAGGCACTACAATCGCTCTTTTCAGTCCTTGCTGCTGCTCTTGAAAGCAGCCCACCATCTGTTGAAGGGGTAGTGGCTTCCCCATCCCATAATTCATAGTCTTCAGGGTAAAATGAGGGTAAGGACTGGCATTGCCAGGTTGGCAAGAAATGTGAGTATAAAGTAGTTAATCTTGAGAACTAAAATTCCATTTTCAATTTAATGGAAGTTGTGCAAGGTGTATTCATATTCTGACCCTGGAAAGGTGGTCTCTTGATGAACGAGCCCCCGTTGGGAGACCAAATGGAAGCAATCTAAAACAATTTCTAACAACCAAGACTGTCTTTACTTATTAATTAATCTGCAATTATCTTCTAAGTAATATAACTCATAGTGTTGTATGAAGGGGAAACAATCTTTAAATCATTTACTACACTGTACAAAGCAATAAATAAAATATAATGCAGACTGCTCTGAATTCTCATGAGTCATAACGCTAAAGAACGTGGCTGGAACATTTGGATACAGTATTTAGCAAAGGGATTTTCAGAGTGGGTGGAATGAATGGCGCCATTGTGAAAGGAAGGCTATGATAGACACAAGTCTCCCCAGATGCTGCTCTCATAGTCTGTAACCCTATTATGCACACTTAGGGGAAATTCACCTAGTGAGTCTTGCCCACAGAAGCCCACTCAAGAACTTCCACTAGCATAGCAGGGCTTCCCCCTTCTCCTCTCTCTGTGTCCCCATGTACCCTGAAAGTAGCTTGGGGGGTGGGAGAAGCCCCAGAACAGTGTGTAATGGGAGGAGGGAGGAGAATCATTTCACCTGGCAAGCTGAAATGCTTGTGCTGATGAGGAAATTGTCATAGCCTATTTTGAATTCTTCCTCCTGGGTGTAATCCTATGAACTATAGGCACCAACTTTGGGGGCCCTGGGGGTGTCGTAGCCCACACAACCCAGTTTCTACTGGCCTCACACAACCTCTGAGATGATGTTAGAGGCCTTACCAGACCTCCATCAGAGGTCTCACAAGGCCTCGGACATGATCTCCAAGGCCCGACAAAGCCTTGGGGATCAAGTCTGACACCCTGCCATGCCTTCGAAGTGTCACTGTGGCACATTGATGTAATGTGATGCCATGATGTTACAATGTCATGTTATGGCACAGGTGCCATTGGGCACCCATAACCTGGGGGCCAAGTTCATCCAAGTTGACACCCCTGCTATGATCCCTAGGAAACGCTCCTAAGGGGCATGTTTTGTTGTGATGTCTGAATGTAGCCTTACCTATGATTTTAGTAACATGCCCCTTGTTTGTGAACTCTAGAGACCATTGAGTAGACCATTGAGTGGATCCCAAGAACATTAATGGCAGTCAAGAAAAACAAGGTTGGGGGATTGTTTAGAAGTGAAATACCAATCAACAAACTGAAACTCAGTCTTACCAGGCAATGGTAAGATGCTAAAAAGAGGTATCTGGTTAATACTTGATGGCAATCCCCATTTGTGTGAGTCTGAGCTGCTACATGGCAGCTGTACACCCTGTCACTGGAGTGGCACTACTACCACCATGACAGACAGAGGACCACATAGAATGTGCCTACACAAACACCACCTACGAGCCTTGTGATAGTCCCTCATGTTTTTCAAGTAGATCTTCAAGTGCACATAGATCATACTGCATGGTATGTCATTTGGATGAGCTATTCTGAATATTTCAAGCATTTACATCCCATTATTATAGTATAACTTCTTTAAAAACATGTTCTAATATCAAGTATTTACTGATGAGTGAATAATATCCATATATACCACAGCCATTGTCTGGATTTTCATATCCTACAAGGCCATTTCTTCAACTAATGAAAGTTTAGGAAGTCCTAGATGAACATTGTATGTATTTGTATCTTGCAATCATGATAGCACATGGAGGGGGAGATGTTGGGTGGACACCATGGGTAGAGGGTCAGCTGTCTCCTGCTGCTGATCATGGCCTCTGAGGCTGGTTGATGATGATGATGATGATACCATTAAGGAGAAATGCCATGTGGGTCATGAATGATTGGATCTAAAGATAAAGTCTGATCATAGCATCCCCATAGCAAATATGTTGGCATCACTGGCAGGGTCCCATGGCCAGTTCAGATGTCTTCTCTCCCCCCCAACTTATTTCTGAGTAAATAAAGGCAATATATTTGCTGTCCCGTTTTGATTTCCCACCTCCTTCCCGCCTTTGCCCTCCCTTTGGTACCTTCAGCCCTGGTAGATGGCTTACTCATTCCACATTTCCACAGCTGGCTCTGACACTGATGGGCGTAATATGGGTGGCTTTGGATGTGGAACAGGCAGCAATGAGAGGGAGCTCCATTGAGAGAAGCACCTGGAATGCCTCTTCTCCGTAGCCCAGCATATTAAGTTTTCTGCATCATAATTTATACCTCCACATCCTGCTCATTTTGTAACCTGATGCAAAATGGATGAAGCATTTCAATGAATAATGAAATGTGATCTCTTAACACAGCAGCTCAGCAAGGGCCCCCCTTTTTCACAGAGGAGAAAAGGTACTGGTTTTGGTCCCTTTGAGAAGTCTATGTGGGATCTCTTCCCTTTTGCCTTAGAAGTGTTTATCTAATAAATAATAATAATAATAATAATAATAATAATAATAATAATAATGTGTGCTGTGGATTGAATCTGGGACCTGAAGAAACTGGGGGTTGAGTCCAGCATCCTGTTATCATAGTCCCTAACCAGATGCCTATGGAAAGGCCAGAAACAGGACCTGGGCAGAAGAGCATTCTCTCCCTTAGGATTCCCAGCAACTGTTATTCAGAGGCAATAGTGCCTCTGACAGTGGAGGCAGAACATATCCATTGTGTCTAGGAGCCATTGATAGTCCTCTCCCTCATAAATTGCTTTAATCCTCCTTTGAAGCCATCACTACTTCTTCAGGGGTGAATACAACAGCTAAACTATACGCTACATGAACAAGTATTTTCCTTTGTCCTGAATTTCCTAACATTCAGCTTCTTTGGATGTCCCTGAGTTCTAGTATTATGAAAAAGGAAGAAATACTTTTCTTTATCCAACTTCCTTTGCACCATGCATAATGGTAAAAATGATCATATTAAACTCTTCCTACAGGATGCATTTCTTCTATCATACTTACTGGTGAACCTGTCATAAATGAATTTTGTATCATTCTTTTTTATTTCATTTTATATGCTATCAGCCTTTGCCACAGCATGTGACAGTGAGTTCCATATTCTAAATGTGACTTGTGGATAGTAGCACTTTTATTTGGTTAGACCGTAGAGGAGTTATATTTTCCTTTAAAAGGGTAATGTAAGCACGTTCTTGGATTCCAAGCCATGTCAGTTAGTTATAAATTCCTAGCATACTTTTGGAGCTTGATAATATTAGGTAGAAATCGAAAGCAGATAAAACCAAGAATGCAAATGAACCCATATCATAAATGTTTGGCCATTTCTCCGTCTCCCCTCCACCAACTTTTCACTGCATATAAAGCAATCTCCAGTTTCAAGGTGCACATGCTGGAGCCTTTGCAAAGAAACAGCAAAAGGGCATTCCACTTATTCTCTTTTCAGTCCATTTGTCATCCCTGTGCCTGTGCCCATTCAGTCAATATCCGCGTCTTGTTGTGGAACGCCTTCCATTGGAATCGAGCTTGCCTGTTCTTGGGTCATGGATCTGTGTGTTTCAACGAGTTGTGCCTTCTCATTATCTACCCTAATTGGGGAGAAATTGAACTTCCTGGGACAGAAACTGTCAAAACTGTTTCTCTGATGTGTTTATAAGGAGAAAAATTGGCAGCTTAGCCCAGATAGGGGCTCCTAGCAAAGTTTACCAACTGCAGCTAATTGCTGATTCTATTTGGATAGAGTATAAATGGCCACAATGCCGCAAATGAATATGTGGTGCTCTTGGCGAGAGCTGAGTGCTGCTCCTTCAAAGAGCTCCAGAAAAGAGGCTCTGCTGATTAGCCACTGGGAATAAGATCCACCTCAGTGGGTGAGCACAGCTGACCTTGCCTTCTGCATCCACAGCTTGTCCTTGCTGGGCAGAGAGTTGCAGTAGGAGCTAGGCAGGGTGCATGAATAGGCAGGGAGGGGGGTGGCATGCTTTCCAGAAATTAATTATTCCTTCTATTCATAACTTAATAAATCATCTCCTTCACATCTTTTCTTTCGATTTGTGAATTAGCCACAGAAATTAAAGTTTTCTTCAATGCATTCATTAAATATTCTTGGTCTATGGATCATTGTTGAACAGGCTGCATGAGTATGTGATAGCCAAAGGAGGTTGTGATCCATGGCTCAGCTAAAACGATGCAAACTGGAGGAAGCAGTAGCTGTTGGTGAATTTAGACCTTGTGCTTTTCATGATTATCCTTAGATATTTACCCCCAAATTCGTCTTTCCATTAATGATTCTGTTGGAACATGGCTTTTATGTAGAAATGAGACCCAATAGAACATCCACAGAAGTGTCATACACACAAGAATCCTGTGAACTCAAGTTAGTCTAAGGTGAGGCCAAATTGCTGGTCAAGCTGGTAGGTAAATTCTCAGAAGGCAATTTACACAGGTAAGAGACATATGCAGCAGGTAGTGATGCTGGAGGGGGTAGAACAGCCTTCCTCAAATTGGTGACATCCAGATACTTGGGAGCTGTGGGTTGCAGACAAAGACTTCCGTGAAACTCATTCATCCAATGCGCACATATGAGCATTAAGGGCTAGTGATGTTTGCTTTAAAGAGAAAATAAGCATTTAAATTCAACTTACCAGGTATGCCAGAGGGGCAGAGGCAGCACTTTAACAATAATAAGCAGGAAGGAGGGAAGTCACTTCCTTTCCTCTCTGGCAGCTGGCACAGAAGTGCACCAGGACTAAATCCAACAATGGCCTTTGGAAAATGTAATTTCCCCAATGGCTACTGACGTTGCAGAAATGGCCTTTGGGACAACTACAGTGTAACAGGCGCTGGAGAGGAGAACGAGGAAGACATCCATTGCTCAATGGTAGAGCAAATCAGAAGGTGCCAAGTTCAATCCCTGGCATCTCCAGGTAGGTCTCTTGCCTGAAATCTTGGAGAGCCACTGCCAGTCAATGTAGATAATGGTGAGCTATATGGAACAATAGGCTAAGTCAATATAAGACAGAGCCCTATATCCCCCTCCCCACAGGCAGAGTGCACTGTTGTTGTTGCCTCCACCGGCCCAGCCACTAAGCCAGGGTTTAACGGGCCACTAGGGAATTGTGAGATCTAAGGCATCATTCACCTGGGTAGGAATTCAGCAATAACCTGAAAATAAGCCAAGCACCTTTCCATTTTGGGGTGGAAGTTAGTTCATCAAATTTTCAACAAGTCAAATTCAAGGTGAGCCACAGGTGCCCCCCCCATCCCCAGTTACAAAAGGATGAAATAATGGCAAGGCATTTGTATAGCGGTGATTATTTTTATCGGACTACTGCATAGCAAATAGTGAAGCAAAAAAATGACACTTGATTATAGCATATATAACAGCGGTGAGCCAAAGGTTTTGCAAATCAGAATTAAATGGTAGGGTTTAAGGTTTAAGGAAACAATCAAAGAGCTTCAGACCAAGGCATCCTCTCTAAAGCAGCCTCCTCAGCAGCTGAAGTCAAGGATCCAAGGAAGGGGTAAGGCATCCAAACAGATCAAAGATTCCCCGCCCCTCTCTTGCTCCAGTTCTCCTTGTCACATAAGTGCTGTACTTACATTAATCAGCCAGCTCACAATGAAAGGCAATGTACTTTAGTAATAGCTGCATTGTGGCATTCCTGTGGGAGATGGGGGCCTAGACCTTGTTGGCTTTTTAATGGGACCTGTCAGGGGAATTCACCACTGATGAGGAAATTGAGCCTCGCTCACTTCAGCTCTGGTTTTTAACCTCCCAATACCATGACGAGTTTTGTTAAGTGCACTTTGTGGCTCTTTCTCCTCTGCACCAGCCATCTACTTAATGCAAAATGCCACTTCCCAGCTTTAACTTGGTGGAGCAAAGTGCAGCGCGACAAAAGCACAGTGGGAGAAGGGAGCGAATGGGAAGGAGAGTGTGCGTGTTTATTTGCTCCCGTTACAGCTCTGTTGTTCCGAACACAGATCGAAAACTTGACTTCCAAAGGGTCCCTCAGCACATGTTATTTGCACATAAATGACCGCAGGTGATTTATTTATCCAGCGCAGCTGGCATCTGCGAGAGAGACTGTGGGTTTTACCTGCCGATACATTAATACTTCTCCCTGCAGTGTTCAGAGAACCTGTGGAATTCTCCATGCCACAGGAGGTCAGAGAATCAAACAGTGTGGTCGGGCTTCTGTTTTTTGAAGGGCTGTGATAATGTTATGCCTCTTCAAAAGCACTTGTGGCTTACAGATTGCTGCAAATTCGATACAAGCAATCAGATCGCAAGCATCCAGGTGTGATTATGGTTGCACCAGGGACAGGAAAGAATTCTTTCCCCATTCCCTCTCTCCTTCCTAGGTAGCATTGTGCAGTACTGGATTCATGATGGGGTGCAAGCAAAGAATGGTTTGCTGTTGTCTGAAGGAAGAATAAGAAATCAGATATCTGATGGTGCTTGAGGCAGGGTACCAAATATGATAGACTAATGTATGATTCATTTTGATAATTCTGATCTCCCTACGAGGATGAGCAATTCTGAATCTATTCTGAAACTGCTATCCCTTATCAGGCATGCCCAAAATATGACCACTATGCATGTCATGTGCCATTTATTTATCTTGATTTCACCAATAACTGTTGTTGTGTGAATTTATTTATTATTTATCACTTTTAAAGAATAATAATAATTATAGTTTTCCCTTAATCAAAGCTAATGCCAGAGCATGGTACAAAATACATACAACCAACCAAATTATAATTTAAACAATAAAATACACCATCCACAAAAAAACCAGCTACAAATGTCAACAGCCTATTTCACATACATCTTGGCAGCAATGTTATGCATAATAAGTCCTCTTGACCTACCTGTTTGCAGATATGAGCACTAACTAAATTGTCACAGATTTGTTATAAGCCGTGGCTACTCAGCTGCTGTGGCAGCAACTCCTTGACTGAAGGAGGTCCATCTGAACTCATTTCCCCACTTCTCTTTTGCTAGCTGCTTATTTATTTATTTTTATAAAGGCAAAGGAGAGAGGTAGGCAGAGTCTTGACATGATGATATACAGCTACTTCTTCCTGAGATGAGTGTGATGAACTGCAGCTTCCATCATCCAAGAGGATTATGTTCTAAGCTGCCATTCAGTAGGAACTACAAATTCTCTTATCTCTTAACTTTGGCCATATTGGTTGGGGCAGTTGGGAATTGTGGTCCAACAGCATCTGGTAAGAACCACATTGGCAACCCCTGGTTTAAGCCTTGCCATTCCAGATAGAAGGAGATGTATTTCATGCCCTAGCATCAAGACCCTGCATGTGCATTTGATTTCAAGAAAAGAAGCAATCAGGCCTGGGGGAAGAAGTGGGGACTCTCATCTGTGCCTCCCCCATTCAAGGATCTGCTGCCTGGCTACCAGCAATAAGGAAAGCTTGTGGGGAAGTAGGAGTGGGTGATGAGGAAGGTAGGTAGGGAAGGAAACTGCTCGTGAGAGATCAGAGTCTATTTAGCATCCTAGCCAGACATCAACTTCTCCAGGAAGTTTTGGTGTAGTGGTGCTTCTTGCTGAGGCCCAATTCATTTTTTGGTACCCTTCCCTAGTACAGTCTTGTGAAAGTGAGTCACTTCATAACAGTACCGTATGTTACCACATCCCAGGAAAGTATTGCTGTACTCTAAGATGCAATACTAAGCAATGTTGCTGTGTGAGGACTCTTTCATGGGATCATCTTCCTGCATCAAGAGTGAAAGGAAGCCTAATCACATGATGGCACTTTCATCTCAAAACTGACCGCAGGGGTCACATGGAGAAGCAGATGCAACTCAGTAAGGTTCTGTAGTGAACCACAACATTTTAACTGCATCTGGAAAAGTTAGATGTCATCCAGTCTTGTGTATGGGATAGTAAGTGATCAATAACTGTTGGAGGAATATTTTTAGGAGCCAACCCTAGAAGGAATGGGGTCCTCAAAGCCATTTCCCCCAGACAGCCTGAAGATCTTTTGCTTCTTACTTCAAAGGTGCCTGAAGACTTTCAAGTGCAAATATTTGGATGCCTGAACTTCAATGAGTACAGAGGCGGTGGCTTCCTTCCTTTTTTACTTTTTTCCTTCCCAACGGGGAATTATCGCCTCTAAAATTTTCATAAGGATTTTCAGGGAAGGAGATGTGTTATCATTAAAGAATCTATTTGCTTGAATTCCCCTCCCTACTAAACAAAAACCCTCCATAACGATGTAGCCACAAAATATTGCAGTAATTGGTTGTCTATTATATAGCCCCAGTGTTACTCCATGTTGTCATTTACAGCAAAAAGGTGGGGGAGAACCCTTTCTTAGAAGAGGCTGTTATATGACTTACCTTAAATGAAAGTATCTGTAGAAAAAAATATTACTGCACTTTCAATGTAAATTGTACATTCTATATTTTACATAAAGACAAACAGGCCATTGCCCCAAGGAATTTACAATCTACATTTTGACAGAAGGGAAGACAACACAAAGAGGAGAAGGAAAGACTGCAGAGGCAAGCACATCAGGGTGAATAGTATTTGCAGACGCAGCCAGTTATACAATTTAGGATTAGTTATAGTAGGCCCTACTAAGCAGGGGATGGAGTTTAACCAGAAGTGTTTGACTTATTCACAAGATCAATTTAAGGACTGAACAAAAATGTATTTTCAAGAAATTATCCACCTACCCAATACAGCTCTGTTTTCAGTTTTTTGTTGTTGTGGTATTATTATTTTCCATAAGGTGATTGCATGGATATGGTGCCCCCTTCAGTATACAAATAAGCCACCTGAGCATCTCACCCTGCTCTTCCCTGGTTACATATCCACTGCAAACCTCTTTACAGTTCCCTACCCAACATTGTTTCTTAATTCTTCAAATTGCCCTTCTCATAGGGTTGCCATATTTCAAACAGTGAAAATCTGGACAGAAAACACTGCCGATTGCAATATTCCAGGTAAGTCTGGAAAATTATGAATGTATGGCAACCCTACCAAGGAAGATATCAGTTAGCCAATCAGATTCCACTATATCAGTGGTGTCCATACTTTTTTCAAAAGAGGGCCAGATTTGATGAAATAAAGGGCTGTGAGGGCTGACCAAAGGGCCAACCAAAGTTGTTAACCTTTTACTCCACAGTTGTTGAGCTTTTTTTTTTTTTTAGTATTGAAGGTTTTGAGCTTTTTAGGGTTGAAATTGTTGGGGCTTTTTTAAGATTTTACCCCAGGAAATAAACTGCCACTATATTTTGCCATCACCTGCAGCAAAGCAACATGGCTCAATGGTAGCCCATCTGCTTTGGACAAAGAAAGTCTCAGGTTCAACCCCAGCATCTCCAGGTAGGCCTCGGTAAGACCCTGGAGAACCTCTGCCAGTCAGGCAAGGCAATACATACACAGCTAGATAGTCCTATCAGTAAAGAGGCGACTTCCTACATAAACAACACACAAGAGCACCTTCCAAAGGAGCAGATCTCATTTATAGGCCCCAGACTGCAAACCAACCATTTGATGGTTGAGTACTCAGATGACTATCACATTACCAGACCTATCTGTAGTCTGATCCAAATCTGATCCCATGCTTCCTGATATGACATTGTAACGCGTATACTGTATAATTTGTTCTTACTCTACATGACACACATCATAATCACGAATATAAAGAGAGAGTTTTGGTAAGGAGGCACCTGGGTTTGGGAAGGAGGGCAAGGCTCTGGCAGGGCCCTATATCCATCCCACCTCCTTCTCAAAGCTGGAAAAGCACTAACTAGGCTTTGAGAAGGAGAAGGGAGGACTCTAGGACCCTGTCAGAGCCTCACACCTCCTTCCCAAAGCCCAGTGTCTCTCTTACTCGGCTTTGAGACTGCACACCCTCAGCTCCCAGTGTATGCACTCCTCTTGCGCAGCCCTAAATCCCCCCCCCCCCGCTTCTGTGAATACAACTGAGTGAAGTCACTCTACAGAGGTTTTTGCTAAGGGAATAAGATTTTTGAGCCGTGCTTCCACAGACTGAAAGGTCTGTGAAAATAGCTCCTGCTCCCAACGCACACACCCTTTGGACATTTCTGCCACCGTATTTGTATAGATCCATATTTTCAATAGATAAATAAATTGCAACCAACTCTCTTTACTTCCTATGTCATCATTATCTGACCATTTTTTAAACATTGATTTCATCATTGCAAAAGGCCTACACATGCAGTACTGACATGGCAATCAATACAAGCAGCAATTTTCCAATAGACATTTTCGGGAAAGTGCTGGGGGGTAGGGGGTAGATTGAAGAGTCTGATGTTGTCACTGGTGGGATGAAAGAAAATCTGGACCATCATTGCAGGATATATGAAAAGGGATCCAGCAAATGAAGCTGGGCAGCTGGGTTAGAATGGAACCAATGGCTGAACAGAGTAAAAGATAGCTTGTGGCAATAGAGACCGTAGAAAGAAAAGCAGTAAGAGGTGGCTTACTTTGACAATGCTGCCTCTTTCAAGGCTCCTCATCGCTTTTGTGTTTCCACACAAGCCTGGAAGGCCTGCAAAGGTCAAGGCAGATTCTGCTTTTTCCCACAAGATGACTTTTGTTCCTTGCATCTCTGCTCTCTTTGTGTGTGTGTGTGTGTGTGCGTCGCCTACCCTCTATCTTCATTTGTTGTGCTTCTTAAGACAGGTTATCAGAGACCAGAACTCAAAGTTTTCTCCAAAACATTTTCCCCTGCATGTATGCCATTCATACAACACTCTCTGCCTTTGACAGCAAAATCAATTAATCATTCTCCTGGCATCTGTGCAGAAAACCTTTCACTTGGCGGACAAAAAGAACACAGAGAAAGGAATAAAGTAAATACACTTTCTCTTTCTCTTTCACACTCCCTGACACTCAAATGTTTACTATTAGAGGCAGCATCAATGGTTTTCAGCTTGCTGCCTCCTAGTACTGCATAATAGCATAACGATATCACTATGTAATCAATGCCTATGGTTTGTATTGAGAGGTGTTCCCAACCTGTATTTACTTTGGATTCCTTGTACATTTCAAGAACCTCCCTTCTTATAATCTTCTCTGCCTCAAATGGAGAGAAATTGACCCTAATTGTCTATCCTAAGTCCTGTATCTATGGCTTTTCATAGGGGCACCATGGTGCAGTTTCCATACATTGTCCCCTAAGCAAACTACCACACAGACAATCAGTCTGTACTAGTTCCATACCCATCTGCTTCCTGCTTTTTATTGTAGATATATTCTTCAGGAGATTGCAGTTGCCCTTCTCATGAATGCTTCTGAAGCTTCCAACTAAGTGCTACAGCAAGAAGAACACCTTTCCTATCAGACATCCCTAGCTGTTAAGGGAAGACAAACTCTGCTATATTGCACAAACATACATACTGTATATGATGTAAAAGTCCTGCTGCTATCCTTGGTGCTGAAAGCTTTGTGAGTACAGAAGGTTATGGGGTAAACACTCAGATGAATGGCAAGGATGTTTGTTGTAAGAGCACATCAGTGTATCATGGGGGGGGGAGATATTTAAAGGGTTAGGGTTTTTTTAGATGCATTACACTGAAAGTGCTCAGAAACAAGCATTCCTGAAAGTCTGATCAAAGTGCTGCTAGGGTGTGCCTATTCTCCCAGTGACCTCTATTCCCTTCTGCCGCTCAGACAGTTCCTTCCATTTTTGCTTTTAAAATTTAAAATTTAAATGAACCGAACATGGAAAGAGAGAGACCTGGGATAAGGCAGATGGCTTAAGGATTAGAGAATGGATGAGAGAGACTATCTCACTTCCTCTGTGTTAAGAGCATTGTCACTGCTTAACAATTACAAAAAAAACAACAACCCAAAACCTAAATACCCTTGAACTCTCTATGGGTTGTTCACATGCATTAACCCGATACTGGATGGATTTGGCATGTAGCAGCACCCTTGTTTGATCACAGTAGGAAAAGTGGATAACAGATGTTGAGACAAAACCGAGATATACTGACAGGAAACTACTAAAGAAGGAAAGGAAAGGGGTGTATGGACTTTAGAACCAACAACACTTGAGTTCCCAGCAATGTTTGCCTAAAGTGAAATTTAAAACAAGATGATGGGCTCTTCTTCAGGTGAAACATATGATGAGCACTGGTGAAAGCCAAAATAATTTTATTCAAATTAGCAAAAGCGCTCAAGGGACTCCATGTCACTTGGTTGTATGGGGGTACCCAAATATTTTCCTGAATTCTATGACCTCATTCACAGGATGTAAATCTACCCAATGTAATGGAGAAATGAAAAGCACTACGTACTAGATTGAGGAGGGGAATATGGCTCATATTGCCCAATGGCAGTACTATATACAGTGATACCTCGGGTTACATACGCTTCAGGTTACACACGCTTCAGGTTACAGACTCCGCTAACCCAGAAATAGTACATAGAGAACTTTGCTTCAGGATGAGAACAGAAATTTTGTGGTGGCGGCGCAGCAGCAGTAGGAGGCCCCATTAGCTAAAGTGGTACCTCAGGTTAAG
Organism: Podarcis bocagei; assembly: GCF_964188305.1. NCBI lineage: Eukaryota > Metazoa > Chordata > Lepidosauria > Squamata > Lacertidae > Podarcis > Podarcis bocagei. Next base: position 76,725,723 of record NC_138130.1, on the reverse strand, counting down.
AACAGTTTTCTGGTTAAGAACGGACATCCAGAACGAATTAAGTTCTTATCATGAGGTACCACTGTATCTCTGTTTGAAACCTGATTTTTGCACTATTTGTGCAAAATCACAGTGAGGTGGCTCAGCCACCACTAACTTGGAGACAGTGTTATTTTGAGGCAAGGGTGGGAAGAAGCGGTGTTTTTTTTCCCCTGGTGGAACGCACTGGAACACAGTAACTCCACCTTTTTCCTGGACACACACATGCGACCCCCACAGAGTTCCATTCTGGCCTTCAATGCTATTCAATATCTATATGAATCCATTGACAGTGGTCATTGAGAGGTTTGGAATGAAGTGTTATCAGTATGCCGATGAGACATGACATACTGGGTGTCTGGGAATTAGGTAGGTTGCCTATTCTGGAGGGGCTTACACTCCTTTTTAGGGATCCAGTACATAGTCTGGGAGTACTGCTAGAGCCAACATTTTTGGTCAACACATGTTAGCTCCACAGTAAGAGTGCCTCATACCAGCTATGATTGGTAAAGCAGCTACAGCTGTTCCCAGATAGCTTAGCCACAGTGGCATGCATTACACAGAGCTGCCTTTTGGCTTGGATCAGGACCTGCAGCAAGGTTGGTAAGTGAGGTGGCCAGCTCACTCACAGGTGGCTAGCCCTTAACAGGTTTGGTTGACATCAATCCTGAATAGTTTTGGACATCTTGTAAAGACATTTTTGTTTCCTCTGGTATTTGGTTAGTTGACTGGAAGAGGTGTTTTGCCACTCTTGTGGTCCTGTGATATAAATGTGAATTACGATTGTGGTGGTTCGATTTTTTAGATTGTTTTATTTTATTTTGTATTATATATCTTTATGTTGCACCCCACTCAGGGATTTATTTTAATGAAAAGTGGGTTATAAATCTTCAAAATACATTGTTTGGGTGGAGGGTTGTTCAAAAATATGATTTCACCCACCTGAAGTCTGTAGTAGTACACAGTTCTACAACCTCAACATCACTCTGTTCATCTGCATGTGAATTGTAAGAGAAGTCAACAAAATAATGACAAGGCCTCTGGAATTTCACGGGGGAAATGTGGAATCACATTTTAAGCAACAATTCACTGAGGACCTACTGGCACCCCCGGGTACAAAGCATAAACCTAGGTTCTTATTACTTAAAATTGCATCTAAGGCCGTGGTGTAAATATTCCTGCTCTTTCTTCAGCTGCAGCACATTTGAGTAAAAAAAGAAATGTTCTTTCTTTCTCCTCAAAAAAGCCAAACTAGCTCAAAATATATAATTGTTAATTTGACTGGCACTTTAAAGTGAGTGGGTGGGTGTCCTTAATACTTGCAAAATAATGAAACCCTACCTTTTATAGCTGACTATTTGAAAAGAGATCATCTTTTTAGTTCAGCATATACTTCCTCTCTACCTTCTTTGATTATAAGGATGGAACTGCAACTAAAGACCAACAAATCATTTTCTATCACAATAAACTGCAGCTTCTCCGCTGCCTTGAAGCCTGGCCACTGCGTCCATTCTTGGCCAGTTTATACCACTGTGATTTGTATCTTCCGCTTAGTAACATCTTGATTGCCACTGTTTTATTGCACAGATCTTGTCCTGTACCTTAAAAGGGAATCCAGATTTATAAATTAAGAAATTAGATTAGCTTTGATGGCAAATAAATTTTGTTCAGATTTGTCTGGTTTGGCTGCCTTTTCTTCACTGGGTGTCTACAACAGGGCTGGTGAACCTCAGACCCGTGACACTCTTCCTGAGCCCCACACATCCTTCACTGGTCATGCCTCAAGTGCTTCTGCCTGGCTGGAATGTATGGTCAAACTGTGATGATGCCTCTTCCATGCCTGGATTGAGACACTTGTGTAGAAACCTCTCTCTGCTGTGACTGGAATGTAGCACAATCCACAAAGGTGATACTCACATCTGTTGCTTCACCCACTTTTTCTCCTGGCCCCACCCACTCAAAAAGGTTCCTCATTGGGGAATGTAGGCCCCAGGGTGAAAAACATTCCCTGCTTGGGTCTACGACTGGGTTGAGGAACCTGCGGCTGGATGGACCATTCTGGCCTGACCCAACAGGTACTTCTTAGGTTCTTAATGTATCTGTGATATTACATCAGAATGAAGGAACCCTTTCTGGCTGGAAAGGAAGGAAAACCTGGATTATAATTTAAATAGGTAGTTGGAAATCCTGCTAGAGCAGGGAGAAGCATATCTCATTATTTGGAATATGTGAATTAATCTATTTCTGGTTCAAGTTCACTTTCCACATTAATTTGGGGTGGAAGAATCAAATGTGCATGAAAATTTGCATATAAATATGATTTTAAATACATACTTTAAAACATACTTTTCTGCATGTTCTCACTTAGAATACATGTTTCTAACAGAAATAACAGTATACATATCTACTCTGAAGTAAGCCTGGTGGAATTCAATGAGGCTTGCTTCTATAGCACTATAGGTTAAGTGTATGCATTTCTAAACATTTCTTTTATTTCTGTACCTTGCACACATTAAATGTGAGCAAGGTATACATATCTATACATTTTAATACATTTTTGAGGCATGAACTGTGCCACAACATTTGGCAGAATCAAAAGCTAATGGATAAATGTGTTTAAATCTGCACATTAGTCTGGGAGGTGCAGCTCAGGTCAGTTTATTATCAGAATTTGCAAATATCAAATTCATCATACATCTTTACTTATTACTCTTCTGATGCCCTCCTCAAAAGGATAATGCCAGAGAAGACAGGTGTTGATTACTAAAACGGGAAAGGTAGTATTTAAATGAAAGAGGGCACTATTATTGCACATTCAGCACAGAGAAAGGAAAACTAAGGAAAGATACACATGATATGCAGTGCAGGCTAATGTGTTTCTGGTGTGAAACTACTGTAGGAAATTCAGATAAAATGATCGTACACAAAAATGATTACATGGTTAAGCCTTAGAGTATTTTAAATATGTATAACTCCCTCCTCATTTCAAATTCTCTCCAAGAGAGTTTACAACAACAGATTAAAAAAAAAACAAGAATAAAATGCAAAACAAGTCAAAATCAGCAGAATGGTGTCTGCATAATAAGAATCACATATTGCATTAAAGGCTTGATCAAACAAGACAGGTTAAATTAATATATAGGGGATGCCCAGAGAACATGTTATGGGAAGCTATTGCACAGTTCCGGTGCCATGCCAGAAAAGGTCCTGTCTCTGGTAGCCACCTAACTTCTGATGGAGGGGGATTCCAAGAAGAGCCAGCTCCCACAGATTATCGTCCTGCAGAGGCACCTTCATGTGGACCAAGGAAGTCCTTGAGATAGTCTAGTCTTGGTTCAATAAGGGCTAAATCCAACCTCTTTAAAAACCTTTAAAAACCTCCAATGAACACTAATGAAATACTAAAATGTGCTGGAAAGGAATTAATTGGCTTTAGCAGAAAGGTCTGAAGGAGTTAAGCTTAAATATGGTTTAAATTCTAAAACTTTAAGGTTTAGAATGTAAGATAAGGTTAAAGAAATTAATGGGAAATTGAACTGTAAATAGGTTAAAGTTTTGAGTAAGGATAAATGCTAGAGGGTAAGGACTTGCTGAATTAAATATCTGAACTGGAATACAAAAAGGGAGGTGTGAGGAGGTCAAGAAACTAGTGTATGAAGTATAAGATTTGAAAATACTAATCTTTTTTCTGTTATGCTTTTTGGGTTTTGTTTTTTTCTTCTCTTTTGTGAATTGTTCTTTATTGTGTACTTTTTATGTGTTTTGTTTTTGTATTCTTCCATTTTTGTAGGGGGTTTTTTGGTTTTTGTCTTTTATGTTTAAACTTTGAAATTTTTTATTGTTTGTGAAACTTTAATAAATATTATTTAAAAATAAAAATAAAAACCTCCAATGAAGGTGAGTTCGCCACCTTCTGAGGGACTCCATTCCACTGTCAGACAGCTCAGGAAGTTCTTCCTAATGTTTAGTTTGATTCTCCTTTCTTGTAACTTGAATTCCTTGAGTCAGGCACAACCCCCTAGAGCAGCAGAAAACAAGCTTGCTCCATCATCCGTGTGGCAGCTCTTCAGATATTTGAAGATGGCTATCATCTCTCCTCTCAATTCAGTAATTTCAGCAAATAAAGGTAGACCCCCCCCCAAAAAAAAAGTTTTTCATGAATGAAGAGCCAACAGTTGAATAATTTGTCAGGTTCATCTTAATTCTTTGTAAAATAACCAGGGTAAAGGGAAAGGGAAGGTAGACCTCACCCCATATGTACACTCTTACCTTGATGTAGAAAGCATCATTCTATGTCCTTATTGTCCAAAACAAGGTGATCCTGGCTCAGTACAAAAACTGCTGCCATTAGCAGTAGTTGAGGTTTCTTTCTGGACTGCTGATACACAAAAGGTTGTTATTTACATCCCAGAAACAAAACCCCATTTGGGACAATTTAATTGATTTGGCAGAAGCTCTGCTGTATCCTGAGGAAAATTAGGACACAAAGACATTCAGGTGAGAGAGAATATCACAAAGGAAAACATTTTGGGCACACTTGAACTGGGAGTTCTGCACCTGCAGAATTGCAGACCACAGGGCAAAATTGCCAGCGCTTGCTGGGGAGCATGTGCACGGCTGCCTTCTGTCAAACATAATCAAACTGGTTTGTGGGCATGTATTCCCTCTGGCCTAGCAAATGGCCAATGTTATTACCTGAGTTGCTTTTTTCTAGAGAGTGAGTTGTTTTTACTAGTTTTGCTTTGTGGGATAGAATTCGGAAGGCTGTGGGGGCAGGTGATTCCTAGATCCACTGGGCTTGTTCACACTTGCAACCTCTTCACATAAGTGAGCTATGAGTTGTAACAATGAATGAAATGTACAGTAGTACCTCGGGTTACATATGCTTCAGGTTGCATACACTTCAGGTTACAGACTCCGCTAACCCAGAAATATTACCTCAGGTTGTGGTTTTGCCAGTGGCGTAGCGTGGGTTGTCAGCACCCGGGGCAAGGCAAGTAATTTGCGCCCCCTAACCCGTGGATTTGCGCCCCCTAACCCGTGGATTTGCGCCCCCTAACCCTAACCCCCCGATGTTGCGCCCGGTGCGGCCGGGCCCCCCTGCACCCCCCACGCTACGCCACTGGGTTTTGCTACTGAGCTAGGTTCAGGGTGTTACTATTAGCATACAAAGCCATTAACAACTTGGGATCAGTTTACCTACCTGATGCCTTACCCCAAACGTGCCCACTGGACCACTTTGAGGACTTTGGTTACACAATCAGCCCTGAGCAATGTGAAGAGCTTAAAGTGTAAAACTCAAAGCTTGTGAGGAAACTTTGCTAAGCACAAAAGAGCCTGTGGTTATCAGAAGATATTCAAGACTGAGTATATATCACCCTGCAGGGGCTTATCTTGTCCTTCTTAGAAAGAATGACTAACAAGGTTGTGTTTTCTAAACTAAATGCTCTGTAGGAGCAGAGTTGGAGCACAGAAGGCTCTGCAAAAGTTAAACTGATTAAAATATTGAAAAGCAATCAAAGTGACATAGCAATTAATTGAGCAATGTGCCTTGTTGACAGCTTCATATATGCAAATGCATTCTGTTATGAAAGTGCCATAATGAAAATGGTTCTTTGGACTTGGACAGTGTCTCCTTCTTCCAGTAATGAAAAGCCCAGCAAGCTATCATATCTTTCTTATATAAATTAACCTTGGGTCTGACTGCTCTTTGTTAGTCTCCCATTGGGATTTGGAGGGAAATAAATTTTATTGCAGCTGGAAATGGGAATTCTAAAGAAAAAATACAGAATTCACAGTACAGAATGTACTGGGTTTTTTCCCCATCCTCTGCTGTGGCATAGTGGCTAAAAGAGTTTTAATCTAGAAGTCCTGAGTTCAACTCTCACAAGTCTTTAAGTAAGCCACCCCCTCAGCCTCAATCTGCCTATGTGAAATATGGGAAGTATTTTTTCCCCAATCCTTACAGAATTCTTGTACAGAATACAACTTGACAGTATGCAGACGTTAAATGGTTATTGTTGATGTTGATGATGATGATTACCATCAGAGGATCAGTACATTGGAATGTACTAATGTGCAGCCTAATCCTGCACATTTGCATGTTTCCTCAGAAGTGTTCCACTTTATTCAGTGGGATTACTCTAAAGACGAATAAGGAACTTGTGGCCTTCCAGAGCCTGGGGACCACAACTCCCATCACTGGTCATTGGCTGGGGCAGATGAAGGTTGGAGGTCACAGATTCCCTATCTGTGCAGATGTATCCCTGCATGTGTGGTGTGTCTGTCCCTGCACATAGGTGTGGAGCCTGACTCTTGCTTTTCTTTGTGCATTAATTTTACATACTCTCCTGTTTTCACATTTGCCATGATTTTAGTGGCATGATGCAAAATGCAGGCAACTGAAGCATTTAATACCGTTGTCACTGGTCTCTTTGCTGGCAATTCCCACTGGTGACAGTGCAAGCAAAATCTTGGGCTCTGTTCAGTGGTTTTATATTCTTACTGTGCAAAACCTAAAATTACACACATTACGCTCTATGCTGCTTTGCCTCTCTGTGCCCACAGTATATGCTATTGAGTTATTTGATTGGAATACATGAAGCAGAAAAGCGGAATAGGTTGGCATCAGAGAGAAGCAAATCCCTTTGGTAAATTATATGGCTTTTTACTTGGGAAAGGGCTAGAAAAGAGGTGCTTTGAATCGGGCTGCCAGACTGCAAAACAAAAACCAAAAACCCCTCCAAAATGCAAAACAAGAGTAAAATTGAGGCTGCATAAATACCAAACCCTCCAAGTGTCCCTATTTTTCAGGGCCATCTCTGATTTCGAGAACCCAGCCTGGTTTCTGAATTGATCCCGGAATGTCCCACTTTTCCTTAGGATGTCCCTATTTTCATTGGAGAAATGTTGGAGGGTATGGAGCTATCCGACCACCAAGTCGTCTGAAGGCCACCAAGTCGTCTTCCTGTATAGGGATGGTTTTTTTAAAAAAAATGTTTAATGTTTTGTTGTGTTTTTATATATGTTGGAAGCTGCCCAGAGTGGCTGGGGCAACTCAGTAAGATGTGTGGGGTATAAATAGTAAAATTATCATTATGGAATGGGATGTCCCTGTTTTCATCAGAGAAATGTAGGAGGGTATGAAGTACTTTAGAGAAGTGATGGGAAATCTATGATAAATCCCAAACTGTCAGGCCATTGTATGTAAGTAAAGAGCAACAGCTTAAACAAAGTCAAAGCCTCTGTGGATTAAATGGTGGAGCTCCAAAATACCTTTGCTCTTACTTTTGTTGTCTTTCTTTTTAATCTTGCACTACCTAAATGAAATTGATGAAGTTATGAGGGAAATATTCAGGTTGAAAAGCCCATTAGTTGACAGCCCTCAAAATCAAATTGATTTTTTGTCTCTAATTCTTCAGCAGAGACCACAACCATCAAAACTGTGGCTAGGGATATCATAAGACAAGAACTTTTCAGTAGCGTTGCCTAGACTGTAGGCCCCACCCTATAAACTCACTTGGCCCCACATTACAGGCTTTTCAGCACTCTGTGAAGACTTTTTATCTCACTGGATATTTGGCTTGAATTGTTTGATTCTGCTCTGATTTTCTGTTGGTGGGGATTGTTTTGCTGTTGTATTTTATGATGGTTGTGTTTCTCTTTTTCTTAAAATAAAAAAAAATTGCTTGGAAAAGCATCCTAAAAATATAGATATAAATAAATGCATCCCTCAATACATGGCTTGAGGTTACAGAGCTACCATCTTATTATCATGATTCTCAGTTGGGGAGAGCGTAAGACCAAACAAGATAGGAGCCCAACTAGAAAAGATCAGAGCTCTTTTTCCTCCCATCCAATATCCTCTTCCCCACTGTGGCCAGTAAGATTCCTATAGAAATACCCTTTTTGAGATGCAGTGGTCATATTATTGAAAGTGTGGTTTCACTATAGGACCCCTGACCATTAGGTCCAGTCGTGACCGACTCTGGGGTTGCGGTGCTCATCTCACTTTACTGGCCGAGGGAGCAAGCGTACAGCTTCCGGGTCATGTGGCCAGCATGACTAAGCCGCTTCTGGCAAACCAGAGCAGCGCACAGAAACGCCGTTTACCTTCCCGCTGGAGCTGTACCTATTTATCTACTTGCACTTTGACGTGCTTTCGAACTGCTAGGTTGGCAGGAGCTGGGACCGAGCAACGGGAGCTCAACCTGTTGCAGGGATTCGAACCGCCGACCTTCTGATTGGCAAGACCTAGGCTCTGTGGTTTAACCCACAGCGCCCCCCGCATCCCTATGGTTTCACCATAGTTTGTATAAAAGTATTATTATTTTTTATTATTATTTTTATTATTTTCAGTCACTTTCCTTCTGGGAAGGGGCTGTGGCTCTGTGCTAGAGCATCTGCTTTGCATGTGGGAACTTCCAGGTTCAATCTCTGACATCTTCAGGTAGGGCTGGGAGACACTCCTGTCTAAAATTCTGGAGAGCTGCTACCAGGTCAGTGTAGGCATGACTAATCTGGATGGACCAGTGGCCTGACTCAGTAGAAGGCAGCTTCCTATGATCCATAATATCGAAATTGCCTTTTGTGCAACTGCTATAGGCTGGGCCAATGTTTTCTTTGAGATTTCAGCCATGACTCCATGATCCCTTCTGGTCAGTCATCAGAAAAGCTTCCAAGACCGTAGCACCCTCCGTGTTACACCCAGCCATCTTTCTGAGTGCTGCATCATGTGAAAGACCCTGAAAGTGATGCCTCCAAACATGATGTGATACACAGTGCCCTCTCACCTCTTGTGATCCACAAGGAGTTGTGTGTTTAGTATTATGGGCCCAATACTGAAGAACTTCCTCACAGGCCCCTAAAGACCTTTTTAAAAAAATTCTAGCAGGCATTTTAATTGAAGTCTGATGGTACATTTAACCAATTTTACCTTTTCTGTATTGTGTTTCTTGTACACTGCTTGGAGATTATTGTGGTTAAGTGGTATGTAGATTGATATTTTGATTCCTTCCTTATCTAGCTACTATAGATGGGAGATGGGATTCATTTCACAATCCCAATGAGCAGAAGCTCTGTAAGAGAACTCCAGCTTGGGCAATGAGCCTTCCTTCCTCTTCCCCCACAGCATGCCCCTGTGCTGCCCCCCCCCCAGTTGGCTCTGGGGAGGTCAGGAGAGCCCCCAGAACATATGCAGGAGGAGGACAGCAGGCGTCATTCCATAGGGCAAGCTGAAATGCTTGTGTAGACAGAATGATTCGCTGGACATCCAAGAGCATTGAATTCCACCCATACAAACCAAGAGCAGGCTGCACAAGGACATGACACTCAATTAGCATCTACTTCTAAACTCTCCCTTAAGTATTTCCTTCAGCTGAGCACCCCTCTTCAAATTTGATCCGTTTTCCCATGCCTCTATCCTAATAGCCCTAGGTGAATAGCGATCCTGACCTGAGCTTCTAACCTCTATGATGTTTCGGATGCACCCTTCTCCCTCTCCGTGAAAGGAAGACGCTTCTTTTAATCTTCTTACATGAACTATGATTCCATAGTCTATTCAACTGTATAGACAAAAGGGGCCAGCCAGTTTCCAAAGGGAATTGAGGAGAAAAATCCTGGGAGAGAAATATCTATAATTGTTCTACTTATGCTTTAAGCTTCGGCTCTTTTTAAGCTGCTATATTCAGGTATCCCCCTAAAGGGATCCAATTAGGAACAAAAGCTAGTGCGTTTTTTGTAGTGCTGACCCCAGTGGGACTGTGTCAAGGCAGAAGGTTCCACTCCAGAGAGCATGCCTGTAAATTTGGAAGAGCTGTATTTCTGGCAAAACTTCAGTTGACAACAGTGACCGTTTCTATATTGTGTGACTGGGCCTGCCTCCATCCACCTTTATAGTCTGTGTTGTGTGTGTGCAAGATTTGATTAGCAATAGGGCAGAGAGAGATCTCCAACATCAGGATTTTGCTTTTCCCTAAGGATGCTGAATTGCATATTACCTACAGGGACGCGGGTGGCGCTGTGGTCTAAACTACAGAGCCTAGGGCTTGCCAATCAGAAGGTCGGCGGTTCAAATCCCCATGATGGGGTGAGCTCCTGTTGTTCCATCCCAGCTCCTGCCCACCTAGCAGTTTGAAAGCATGTTCAAGTGCAAGTAGATAAATAGGTACCACTCCGGTGGGAAGGTAAATGGCATTTCCTTACACTGCTCTGATTCGCCAGAAGCAGCTTAGTCATGCTGGCCACATGACTCGGAAGCTGTCTGTGGACAAACACCGGCTCCCTCGGCCTATAGAGCAAGATGAGCACGCAACCCCAGAGTCGTCCGCGACTGGACCTAGCAGTCAGGGGTACCTTTACCTTTACCTTTACAGAAACCAACCTACTTGGCCACCTCTCAATGCAAAGTTGCCCCATGTTCCCAGTTGCTCAGCAGCAACACCTGTAGGGTGCTGATGCTGCCCACTCAGAGCTACCTGACATCACCACCACCTCACCCCATCTCCATCCTAGTGAGTGGCAGCACTTCTTGCCTCTTTCTGCACCACCTCTCATCCATGTTAGTAACTGCGAGCATTGCTTACTGTGGCTTGTATTGAACTAACTCATTCCATCTGTGCTAGCTTTTCCACTTCTGCAACTGAACTTTCCTCTCCTCTTTCCACACCCTCATCAGACCTTCTCTGGAGGCTTGTGGGAGCCCCACAGGACAGATTTAGGTGCTGCATGAGGGGAAGAGAGAGGGGGAAATTGCATGATGCAAGCAGTTAGGTAGGTATATATATATATATATATATATATATATATATATATATATATATATATATATATATATAATTTTTTACCACCCACATCACCTCTTACACTAACTTCCACATTCAAAGTCAGAAAGCATCAACATGCCTCTCATATTTACATCCTGATGGGGCAGCTGCAGCTTCTCAAGTCCATTTTCTATCACGGTTGTCATCCAGCCCCCTCCCCAACCTGCTGTAATGGGTCAGTGTTCTTAGTATGCAACATAACAATGTGGGATGGGGTAGGGAATACATCCAGGGAAGGCAATTCTAAATTCAACAGAGCCTGGGCAAACTGTCCTCTTGAGCCCCCTTTTTCACGTTGATGGCTCCCTCAGGCTTAGCTGGCAGCAGCAATGGCTGTGACTGATTGATCTAAATTCAAATCAGAGGCAATTATTTTAGTAGGGCTCCCCAATCACAGTGCTTCGGGAAAGGATGTTGAAGTAATATATCTCCTTGTTCTTGACTGTTCTCTGCTCCTTATGAATTCTTCTTGTGGTGATTGCTTGGGAAATGCTGGGCATTCAAGTCCTTCTGCCACGGTTCCAAATGTCCACACCTCCTCTCCTGTCAAATCATCTCTTCACTTAGTTTCTGTAACTTTTGGTACCAATTGAGCAGGCTTGGAGCTGTTTCTTCATTCATCACAAACCTGCTCCTTCCTTCTGAAATTTTGCAGGTTACATTCCCAGTGGTGCCCCTATGATACATGCTGTTTTCATAATAAAATTGATGTCCACAAAGTAAATCCTTTTTAGTTCTCTCTCCCTGCCCCACATCAACTTTAAATATGCCTAGCACAAACCTTCCTGTCTGCAATTTGGTAAACTGTATTCTTTTAATCATAGCCATTTTTAAATATGTCATCATCGTAGTAGTAGTAGTAGTAGTAAATGGGGAGGCATGATGTTTCATTTTCTAAACTGGGAATGAGACCCTTAGCCAAATCAGACAGTCTCCAAAGAACTTCATATTGAATCTTTCTCTATTCTTGGTCTTTCTGATTTTGGAGGAAAGAATTCTAACCAATCCCAAGTTTAAAAGATGAAAAACTTTAGACAGCTCTCTCATCTCAAATCAGCAGGTCTAAGTTGGCTAGTATCACTCATATGGGATTGCAAACAGCACACTCCCCTCTCAGGCTATGGATTAATTTGTTCAGATGGCCCATAATGTAACGTGTATTTATCAACACTAGAAATATAAATACTATATTATTTCTCTGCTGGCAGTTCAGCTTCATTTTCAAAGTTACATAGAGTGGTACCTCTAGTTACGAACTGAATTCGTCCTGGAGGTCCGTTCTTAACCCAAAACTATTCTTAACCTGAAGCGCGCTTTCGCTAATGGGGCCTCCCACTGACACCGCACCACCACTGCATGATTTCCATTCTCATCCTGGGGCAAAGTTCTCAACCCGAGATACTACTTCCGGGTTAGCAGAGTTTGTAACCTGAAGTGTTTGTAACCCGAAGCGTTTGTAACCTGAAGTACCACTGTATTTGGGATTCAAAACATGTCTCTCATTGTTGAACAGTTCTATTAGTGTGTTTAGCAGTCACAAATCCCAAAGGCAAAGCATTGGGGTGGGGGTATCAAAGAGATGCAAAGTTAGAGGAAGGAGATGAGAATAGGTCTAGCTGCTGTTACTGACGCACACACCCTTAAAATTCACATCATACTTAGCACATGTTTTGTGTTCAGAGCTCTTCACAGATGTTCTAATCTAATAAAAAGCCTATGAGATAAGGGATAGGTATTATCTATGTTCTGTTGTTGAAAGAAAACAGTATTAAGGAGGGCAGAAGATGAATCATTTGACCATTGGCCTTTTCATGCCTGGTTGGAGAAGTGGTACCTAACTATTATTATCTGAGACCTGAGGTGTTATTTAGAGTCAAGTTGAGATTGGTACTGTATTAATCTCCTGTTTTCTCCCAACATATAACCTTAAACAGAAAACTAAGGAAACCTGCACCACCCAGAGATTTTGTAGGCTGCGGTATGTTGTTAACATTCTACCCCAGTGTTATTTTATTACTTACGAATTGAAAAAATGAACTGTCAGCTATCACAAAAATATGATCTGGGACAACTAATGCTTCACTAATCCACATTTATGGCGGAAAAGAACCAGCAATCCCAAAGGAACTCTTAAAGAGATGGAACTGCATGTTTAGCCCATGAAAGCTGGTGAAATAAACCTCTTGAAAAGAGAGGTTGCTAAAGACTGTGTATACTCTTCTAAGCAGTTTCCCCTCCATCCCAAATCAGCATAACAGAGAATACAGATCTATCAATATCAATGAATACTTAATCCTTAGCATTACTACTAGTGCTGCAACTCAATTAAAGAAATTGACCACCCTCTTTCATCCATATTGCTTAGTCTGTTAGCTTACAGGACAGCCTGTAGAACAAGGATAAAACAGGGTAGTTAAGTTTGATGAACCTCAAAAAGAGAAGCAAGAACCTTCCTGCAACAGAAGAATGAGTGGGAGAATAATTGACAGCAGAGGAGTATGATGGAATGGTTGGTGGAGTGAGTGAGTGACAGGTGAAGAGCATTGGTTTAGAGAAGGGGTGGGGAACATGTGTCTTGTAGCAGTTGGTGGGGTGGCATTGCTCACTGGTTCCTGTGAGGGAGGGGATGGGAAGTAAGGTGCTGTATTGATTGGCGCCACCATCACATGCTATATCCTGCTCATTACATCTCACTGCAGCCCTCCAGATCTTGTTAAGACTCCAAATCCCATCAGCCTCAACCCACATGACTGACAGCCAGGGTGATGGCAGCTGTAATCCAGAAATATCAGGAGGACCACAGGTCCGCAACCCCTGATTTAGAAGAACAGTTAGGGAGTTAGAGAACTAGGAGAGTTGACATGAGATGAAAGAGAGTCAACGGATGATAGGAAGGATTAGTTAAGGGCTGATGGTTAGGATAACGGTTAAAGAAGAAAATCAGTTATATAAGGGTAGGGTATTAGAGCGATTATTTGTTATTCTTTTTCAAAGGTTTACTTGTTCTAGCTGTTATTTTTCATAAATAAATATATGTACTGATTTATTTATGAATGTATTTTGGTATAAAGGATTCTGGGTTAGAGTTCACTGCACATGCTGGCTTCGAATTATGCAGCCAAGTAAATAAAAAATAGACTCCTACCGCTCTATGTAAATCTGTAGGGGGTGTCAGCTGGTTATTTGGGGAGATATTTAGAGAAGTCAGAACTCATTTAACCAGCTGATTTATTTAGTGACCTCTGGGGCAAACTGGGCCTATACAAAAGGGGCAGACTACACTTGAATCAGGGTGGAACCAGACTGTTGACACCAAAAATAAAAAAGGTGGCAAAGCACATTTTAACCTGATTGAGGTGGGGAGGGAGGGAAGAGGTGACAGGAGCTGAGGAAACTTCAGTTCAGAATTAATCTCTCCTCTGAGATACAGAGGATAAAACTGAGGGAAAATTTAAGTAGGGGTGGCAGAGAACCAGGCACTGTAAGTGCAGGGGCACAATACAGCAATTCAGAGAGACCAAAGCACCACAAGTGAAAATGCAAGTGCCAAAGGCACTCGAAGAAAGAAATGGTATACAAATGTTTGTACACCAATGCTCTAAGCCTTCAAGTCAAGATGGACGAACTGAAGTGCTTTGTGTTAGAGGACGACACTGATATAGCTAGCATACTAGAAACTTGGTGGAATGAAAAGAACCAGTGAGGCATGGTTATCTCTGGATATGAACTCTAGTACATTTTTCTCTGCCCTTCCTTTAGAGCAGTGATGGCCAAACCGCCAGCTGTTTTGGGACTACAGTTCCCATTATCCCTGACCACTGGTCCTGTTAGCTAGGGATGATGGGAGTTGTAGCCCCAAAACAGCTGAAGGGCCAAGTTTGGCCATCACTGCTTTACAGGATAAATGGCAGTGTGTTCCTGAATTCCAGGAACAAGATGCTGGTACATAATCCATGATGACTCTTTAGAAAATATACTGGGATGGGGTAATGGAAAAGCAAGAAAGATTGTGGTGCAACAAGATGCTTGCCCAACTTTTCCTTATGGAATCATATAACGTAATACATATGCATAGAATACAGTATCTACATATGCTGCGTATTTTTATGTAGTTTGGTTTTCTTCTCTATACCATCTTCTTTTCCCATGCTAGCACTCTAGCATCCTCTTATAAGGCTTCCATGCAGTGGCGGTAGGGCTGCCCACATCTTTCCCCCCTTTCCACCTCTGAGTGGAAGCCTAATAGCTATGCCTTAGTCTGCCAATCTGACATTAATTTAACCTGAAAATGTGCTTCTGCTAAATCCAGAAGCGTCCACTTCCCCTTCGTTCATTGGAGCAATCACAGTGAGTTGCCATCGTCTGCCAAGCAGTTGTGGCAGGAGACACTGACCCTGCCCCAGTGTCAAGACATTGCTATATTCCTCTATGCCCACTGCCAATGAGGTACAGGTCCCTTGAGGCTTCATTGCACTGACATATTTGCTGCCATGGCATCCTACAATTCTCGTGACCTTTGTGGTTCTGTCTCTTTAATTTAATTGTTCCAACTAGGAGAATGTGGCCAGGAGGAGCATTTTTTTTTTAAAAAAAACAACTCATTTTTTTTCTTCTGAAAAAGTGGAAACTCCTCTCCAATCCAATGCGTAAGAAAAAGAAGCTGTTATTAGCAAATTGTACAGATTATACTTTTATGAAGTTGTGGATAAGCACATAAACAGAAAGCAAGAATATACAGTACAGTAGTTTGTTAATGAATTATATTTCTTTTTCTTCCACTGGATACATTTTCAACTTTCCTTTCTACTTGCTCATTTTGCCTATAGAACAATCAAGTGGCTACCCTCCCAGCGTCTCTCAGTCCAGGAGTATTCACTGAGCTTTCTTTTTAAAGAAAAACAGGCTGGGAAATGGACAATAGCTATTTTCACACACCATAAAAATCTGTATAGCATTGCCCTAGAAAACAGAACTTGTTGAAAAAAGATAGCATAGGAAACTATTTTTTCCTTTGCTGAATTGGTGCCAACATCAATTTTCAGGTGCTAGCTTTCCAGATCATGGTTAGGAAAGGACAGTGAAAGTTTTGCCTCTTCTTTCCCACCTCCCAGATAATTTTTTTCATTCCACAGGGAACGCTGTTATGCATTTACGAGGGATTTACATTCCAAGCATCATTCCTCCAGCTAGTATGTAGGTGGTGGGAAATGGCATTTTCTCCCATTCAAACCAGAAGTCTTTCTTCCTGGGGAGATCCCATTATTTCACCAACAGGTGATTTCACTGTAATGACTGAGACTTCCATTGCACTAGTTCTGTGGTCACAGCCTTAGGTGCTAAGATCAGCAGAGGTGGCCTTCTTGGTAGTTCCTCCACCTTCAGAAGCTTGGGGAGGGTGGGAAAGGGCATTCTCTGTGGCAGCTCCAAAGTTGTGGAACTCATTTCCAACAGAAGTGTGTATCTGTCACCTTCCAGTTGCTGGAAAGCACAGGGGGATAAGAGTGCTCTTGTGCTCCTGGTCCTCCTTGTGGGTTTCCTACAGGCATCTGGTGTCATCCACTGTGAGAGTAGGATGCTGAACTAGACAGGCCATTGGCCTGAACTGGCAGACTCTTATTGTGTCCCAATGAAGGCTACCTGAACCAGAGATCCACTGGAACATAATTCACTCCTCTTGGCATATAAAGCATTTGGATGCTCCCCTTAGTCCTAATATGCCTCTACAAAACCATGCACTGAGGTCATGGACAGTGTCAAGGCAAACTAAAGCAGAGTTTTGTACACTGCCTCTTTGAGAAAGGCAACAATTGGTACAAGCAAATCTAAGAGTGCACAGCAGACGGCGAGCCATTTCTCTGCAAAAGAGATCATGTGCTAATGGGCTGCTTTCCATACTACTGAACCCCGAGTTGCATGCAGGCTTGCAGAGACATGAAAGAGCTCCCATATTTCAGTCTCTACATATGAATGACGCATCAAAAGCCACTTAAAGTGGCCACCATACAGGTCTGGGATTTGCTTCCATGCCTGCCTTTCACCCAGAAGTAGGATGCAGTGCTTGGCAGTTTTTGTGTGTGTTTTTTAATCCTTTATCCTTCCCTCTATGGATGGAAGGAGAGAGCTAGAGTGAAGCTGAGAGAAAGAAAGTGATAACCCACAGGAAAGTCAAACTATCTATTTATTTAGTTATGTGTTTTGGGTTGCATTTTGCATTAATCGCTGCCACGCACAGGAGCCCTGCAATTTATTATTGGTGATAAGTGTGGACAGTAGCTATTATTTTTGCTCCTGGTTCTAAAATGTGGCAAGCGAGGATGCTTAGATTTATGGAACATGCATTATTCAGTGCTCTGGGTCTGGGCTGGCTCAGGAGGAACAGTCCCAGTCCCCCCCCCCTTTTCTCTCTCCTCTCTGCCCCCCTTTAAAAATCTCACTATGCTTTTTTTACCTTTTACCTTTTCTCTTTGTAATTCCCTCCCTCCCTCTCCAGCTGCCTCTCTCTCACACACAGAGAGAGACTTGCAATGTTAGGCTGGAATTAACACTGCAAATGGAATTACATTACAACATTGAGAGCCAGTGTGGTGTAGGGGTAAGAGTGCTGGGCTAGGACCCAGGAGACCAGGGTTCAAATCCCCATTTGACCATCAAAGCTCACTGGCTGGTTTTGCACCAGTCACTGCCTCTCACACCAATCTGTCTCATGGCATTGTTGTGGGGATTAAATGATGAGCAGTAGAAACATATACACCACTTTGAATTCCTTGGAGGGAAAGGGGGAGTATAAATGTAATAAGAAAGTAACATGGACATCTTGAAGACTGGATACAATTTATTTACTTTATTACTTCAGTCATGTTTGCACCCCAAAGAACTTTTTTTTTTTTAAAAAAAAAAAAAAGCGCCCAAGCAACTCAAGGCGCTTCATAAAGAGTGGTGCTCCAGTTATCTCCCACTTAGACTTGGACTACTGTAATGCGCTCTACGTGGGGCTACCTTTGAAGGTGACCGGGAAACTAAAACTAATCCAGAATGCAACAGCCAGACTGGAGACTGGGAGTGGCAAGACAACACCGGTCCTGAAAGACCTACATTGGCTCCCAGTACATTTCCAAGCACAATTCAAAGTGTTGGTGCTGACCTTAAAAGTCCTAAACAGCCCCGGCCCAGTATGCCTGAAGGAACGTCTCCACCCCCATTGTTCAGCCTGGACACTGAGGTCCAGCACTGAAGGCCTTCTGGCAGTTCCCTTGTTGCCAGAAGTGAGATTGCAGGGAACCAAGCAGAGGGCCTTCTTGGTAGTGTTGCCCGCCCTGTGGTACGCACTCCTATCAGATGTCAAGGAAATAAGCAACTATCTGACTTTTAGAAGACATCTGAAGGCAGCCCTGTTTAGTGAAGTTTTTAATGTTTGTTGGGAGCCTCCCAGAGTGGCTGGGGAAACCAAGATAGGCGGGATATAAATAATAAAATTATTATTATAACTATTATTATTATTATTATTTGTTGTTATTATTATTATTATTATTATTATTATTAAGATGCTTTGCCAAGCAAGAGTGGGAGATGATTGGAATATGTGCCTTGAGTTGATTGCTTGGCTGTGGCACATGCCGATATTGACAACAACTGGAATCACTTATGTCACTACAGAGTTTAAACTGTATAAATGTGCTCTCCCTTGATTTGGACCTCTGTGTGCGTATTCCAATGCACTTTTACTTCAATGTACATAGAGAACTGTATGTGAGTGGGCCTTCCTGTTCACTTCAATGGAGGTAGGAAGCTGAACCACAGTGTGCACATCCTTTCACATGTGCAGAGCTCTTCCTTGATGTTCTTCATTCACATGTCAGAGCTTGTGGGTTTCAGCGCATGGTGTGAGGGTGCGGAATCAAATAGCTTTACTAAGCAGTGCCTAGATTGAAGGCCACTAGAGAACCCATATGATGAAAGAAAGAAATATACTAAGTAAAATATTTATAAAGTAATGCACACACAATAAAATGTGTATCAGAACAAGGTCACAGGTTCAGAAGCTGCTGCCAGTGCTCTACTAACAACCTACAATGAACTCATCCTTGACCTGAAATTACTGTTGAAATTGTGCAATGTCCTGTGTATTTTTCAACCATAAATTTTATAGTACTTACCATAGTTTGAGAAGTATAAAGCAGTTTATCCAACAGCTACAAAAAAGAGAAATCTAATTTTTAAAACAACAACAAAAACCCATGAAATATCAATATCATCGCCATTATTAAACATTTGTGTGAACCAAGAGGCAATCTGTTGCTCATCCCAAAATATTAATTACTTTACTTCTCAAAAGACTAAATAAAAATATATGCTGTGAAAAATTATTTCTTCTTGTGAATCATAGCAGAGCCTTGAAGCCTTTTGTGAATTATGCAGAGAGCTGCTACACATTTATTTATCACTGACTATATGCTGGGTAACTTTGCGTAATTTATGAACTGGGCAAAAGCACCACCTCCTTCATGAATTGTGCAGAGACGTTGTCAGTTTCATGACTTCAGCAGAGGCACTGCTGAGTTTATGAACCGGAGAAGAGATTTGCTTAATTCACAAATTAAGGAAAGACCATTACCCATTTCATGAATGAAGCATTTTGTTGTTTTTGCTTATTTCACAAATGAGCACTTTCATAAATCTAATGTAATGTACAAGGGGATTCTGGTGGTTCTTCAGTAGCACACCTGAGGGAAAAGAAGTACTCTGCACAGCTCTTTTCCTACACCTGGTACTATGGTACCAAATCTTTAAAGAATTGGATGAGGAAGGGGAAAGTATGCATCAGGGATGGGGAACCTGTGGCCCTGCATACATTGCTGAACTACAACTGCAATCATCTGTGGCCACTGGCCATGCTATCTGAAGGCAGTGGCTCCCCACCCCTGCTATACATGCCTAGTTCTGGAGCTGCATTCCCGAGGTCCAAACTAATGCTAGTTCAGAAAATTAATGTGGTTGACCTTAACGTTAAGAGAAACTACAGTATAATGAGGTATGCTATCCTCTCTGTGTTCTCACATTTAGAATCAATTCCATGACATAACGTTTAAAGAACTTGGATCATTTGCAAACTCTGCCAGTAGTTCAAACATTTGTTAAAGGAAAGTCAGAAACACTGAAATCTCTAGAATTAAGATAAGCATTAATCATTTATGTATTGTGGTACCAGAGAGAAATCTTAACTTTTAGCACAGCTACATAGAGAGTTCCCCACACACTGTAAGCACAGCCTAGGAAATAAGTCCCAACTCTAAATGACATTTGGAGCAGGGAAATGAATAGACCCTTCATGAATTATGTTCTCAGTTAATTTATACCAGTAACATATTTATATCTCACCTTTCTGCTCGCCACTGAGATGCTCAGTGACTGAATTGAAATCATCCAAGAAGCTAAAAGTGAAAGGAGGAAATAAAGGCACACCTAATCCATAGGCCTCCCCACAAGAACAATGAAGCAATAAAGAAATAAGAAAAAATGTAAGCCTCCGCCCCATTTATAACCTTTTTTGAACTATAGTATGGGAGGATTTGAAGTGCTACAATAATGGACTATTTTTTAAAAAGTGAGTAGGTCTCCTCACCCCAGTTACAGTGCATAACAGGTGATGCTTCTTCCTAAGGTAGAAGATCAGAGACGTTTAGCAACCAATCCCTCTTCACAGGAAAAGCTCAGAATAATAGCTGTGAGGGGAATAGGGGTGTCCTAACAACTTAGTGCCCTTAGACTACAGCTCCTAGAATTCTTTGCAGAAAGCCAAGTGATAAGATACTTTTAAAAACGTATGCTATAAATGTGGCCTCAGTCATTTACTTCTCTCCCCATGCCACACATGCCTGCAATGCAATGTGGTACGCCCCAAACAAAGGCTTATAAAGGTGAGCAGCTATTTTGGAAGGAGTGGCTCTGATGTATCCTGAGTGCTATGATGATGCTCTGGGTGCTAGCATAATGCACCAATGGCTTCTAACTGTACAAAGATGGGCCATTTACAATACCAGATACACCATTTCGCTGAATAGTGTTTTAGCACCAAAACTTTCCCTATCCTAAACTCAGCATGGAAATGGTGGCAGGCGAAGCCTAATTTGCTTTGTTGAGACCACCCTACATGTCTTTCCACAAAAGGGGTTACTCAAAAGTTGTAGCAATGCACTTGCTGTATCATTGCACCTCTTTTCATTTCTGCACCCTCTGAGGCCCAGGGTCCTCATCTTTGCTCTGCTGTTCCTTATGTCAATGTAAGATGGTATTCATGATGGTGAAGATAATGATCATCCCTTTTAACAGCCTGTCATTAAATCAGTCAGAAAGCACCCTACAGCTTAATGGGAAATTAAGTCATTAGTCAGCAGGTAAATGGATATGTCCAGGCTCCTTCATTGTCATTCAGTCCTGTCGCAATCTTGCCTTGTTTGGAAACTCCCGGGGGATAATTTTGTTCTGATTCTATAAGAATCATTAAATGCCTTTCTAGAAGAAAAGGGAAATGGTGCATCCCTTTAGAGCAGTGTTCACATAGAGCCCCATCTTTCCTTTAATAGGTTCAGTATAACCAAGTTCCCCTCTCCCAGCATAAGTGGCCCAAAGGACCTTCCATTGTCTGCCCAGTCTGCAAACCTAGGACATGAAAACCACCACAGAATCAAAAGGTTATGAAAATAAAGGAGGAATGAGCAGATAAAACTCTGCATAAGTGATACATCAATATTTGCTAAGGAGAATCCATAAGAGGACAGGGGAATCATATTTCATGGGAGAAAGGTACAGTGGGCAAATATCGTCCACTGTTAAGAAACACTAAAATATGGAGAAGTTAGTTCTATATCTGCAGACATCAGTGGTGCTCTCTACATCCGCCCTCTTTATTGAATGAGTGGGGTAGTCAACATGGCACCCCCTCCAGATGTTGCTGGACTACAACTTCCATCAATGCCAGCTAGCATTATTGGTGGTAAAAGATAATGGGAATTGTAGTCCAACAACATCTGAAGGACACCACTTTGCTTACCCCTAGAATACAGCTTCCACTAGACTTCCCACAGTTTCATTTCATGTTTGAAGTGAATTTGAGGGTTCCTTCAGAAGTGAAATTGTGAGGGAAGTTGATTTATTGGATGTGTGTTGTGGGGGAATACAGTTTTACAAATTCCTAGCTTCCACAGAGACCACGGCAGAGAATTGTCTAGGAGCATGTGGTCCCTCTACAATCTTTAATTCAGCTTCTGTTAATTTACAAGTAGATTGCCAGCTATACTGCTGAATTATCTTCCCTTTGCCTAGACCATGGAAAAAAGAACACATCTCATTCTTTCACCCCAATTTCTTCCCTGCTAAATTTATCATGGCTATTCTACTTGGCATTATTGTTAGGGCAGAATACCTCAACTGGAGCTCCTTTATAGGCATTGTAGAAATAGCAAGTAGTCTAATAACAGGACTGTTGTTAAAAGAGATTGTGTTCAAATGAAACTTTAGCCCACCTGCTGACTCCACTTCCATCTTCCTTTGCTGAAAGCAATTGAGATGTGGATTTCAAAAGGGCCAACAGCTCTGTATATGTCTGGAAACGCAGATTCTGCCTGATGGTCACATTCTCAAAGCTCAGCTACTCACAAGCTAGGGTTGGACAGTGGCGTAGCGTGGCTTGTCAGCACCCGGGGCAAGGCAAGTAATTTGCGCCCCCTAACCCGTGGATTTGCGCCCCCTAACCCTAACCCCCAGATGTTGCTCCCGGTGCGGCCGGCCCCCCCTGCACCCCCCACGCTACACCACTGTTTCCTGGCAGTTTTATTCTCTTGGCAAACCGCTTTTGTAGCTGTCAAGCGGTTTATAAATTTTAGGATTTTTTTTTTTTTAAAGGGCATTTTCAGAAAAAGCTGCTCGTGGCTCTCAGATGTTCCCTCTCAGCTGCTCGCTCCTAGTTTGTGGGAGGGTGGATTTAAGGCGTGACGGGGGGGGGGTGCGTGCGAAGAAGGGCAACCTCTCCCCACTCCGCCGCTTTGCTCCACCCTGGCAGGCAGGCTGGCAGGCTGGCTACACGCGACGTGCTCGGAGAGGGCCTCCGGATCGTCCCCCGGGCTGGGCAAGGGCTCGTTCTCACGCAGCGGCTGTTGCGCAGCCTCGCTGCCGCCGCCGCCCTTGCTCCTTCGCGTGCGGGGAAAGGCCGCCGGCAGCCCTGGGAGCGCCTCCCTCCGCGCCTTCACACGCAGCTGTGCCAGCCCAGCAGGCGGCTCCCATCCTCCCCGAGCCCCGGCCGGGCTAGCGGGGGTTGTGAGCCACCTGCAGGGAGCCGGGGGTCCTAGCAGGCTCCCTCGGAAGGTGGAGCGGGGCCCTCCTTCGCTGGAGGTTGGATGGCCAGCTGCGAGGAATTCTTAGCAGGCTCGCTCCACCTCCTCCTCCTCCCGACTTTGCAAGGAATTAGCAGGCTCGCTCCACCTCCTCCTCCTCCCGACTTTGCTGCTGCTGCTGCTCGGCTTTTTTCCTCTACCGACGGCACGCTGTGCCTTGGAGAGGTTCCCGCTTCCTTGAGGGGGGCCGGCCAAACGCGCCCCCCAAAATGTTGCGCCCGGTGCGGCTGGCACCCCTGGCACCCCCCACGCTACGCCACTGGGGTTGGATAAAGGGAACTATAATAATAATCAGTAGGACCAGAAGACCTAGGAGAGGTGATAGCAAGAAAGGGAAAGAACTCAAATACTCATACCCTGACATTGTGTTGAAATTGTTCTGTGACACTGTTCCTGTCTGAAGTTTTCCCTAGTGATGGAGGAGTTACAGCAGCAGCCTGCCATATTTCTACACAGAAGATCCCAATAGTATAAAAGCAGATCAGTTGTAGCTGCTGTTATGACCCCAGGGTTGTTCCTCATAGCATGCGAGAGAGACCTGTTGTCACATCCTTACTCACCAAGGGTAAATCCACACAACCCTGAAAACACACCAAATACAGGTTGAAATTCTCAGGGATTATGCAGAAAAACTGGGTGCACCTGACTATGGCTTTTCTGCAGGCCTTCTCCTGTGTCCTGATTTATAAGACAAGAGTCCAGCTGCAAAAAGAGACACTCACTCTACCATGGTATGACAAGAGATTGAACTCTTGCATTTCATAGCTTGAGCACATTTAATGGAGAAAGAAAATTAGCACAGCATGAACTCAGTGTAATCAGTAGCCATCTGCATTAAATCTCCCAACCCTTGGAATTTCAAGCATATTGCACATCATGGTAAAATGAAGCTTGTTTCTAAATTATGAGAGCTGGGCTGCAAAATATTAAAGCCCCATTTGTCACCTTCTCTTTTCCCTGAATGCATACAGGCATTCAGAGGTGGGCATAAAGATAGGTGGGCATTCTTGTTGTTGTTCCATGAAATTCCTTCCCTCGAATATGCCATAAATGGTAATCATGTTCAGCTGTTTTATGCAGAGGCAAGACCACTGTTCTCCGGTCACATGATACAGGCCCCATCTGCACCATATATTTACATCAGTATTATACCACTTTAATCAGTTCTGGCCTTTCCCCAGAGAATCCTGGAACTGCAGTTTGTAAAGGGTGCTGAGAGTTGTTAGAAGACCTCAGGTTACCTCACAGAGCTAGAGTTCCCAGGGAAGACTGAGTGATGGTTAAGACACTGAGAATTGTAGCTTTGTGAGGGGGATAGATGTCTCCTAAAGACTCCAGAGGGGAGACCCAGTGGTGGAGCTTCATGCTCCGGCACCAGGGGGCGGAGAGCAGGCAGGGGCGGGGCTGGCACACGTCCCAGGGGCAGCCGTGATGACACCCCACTGGGATCACGCTGCCAGGGACGGTGCGCTCCCCCCGCACTCCTCTTCCTCTGCCAGTGGGGAGATCTTTTTCTCTAAGGAACAGCTGTAGATCACTGACAGAACATCTGCTTTGCATGTAGAAAGTCCCAGATTCAATCTCTGGCATATCTAGGGAGGTCTGGGAAAGACTCCTGTTTGGAACCTTGGAGAGCTGCTGCCACCAATTTGTATAAACAATACCAATGGTATAGAATCACAGAATTGTAGAGTTGGACGGGACCCTGAGGATCATCTAGTTCAACCCCTTGCAATGCAGGAATATGCAGTCGTCTCCTACGGGGATAGAGGCGGCACCTTTGGCATCATCAGCATCACAATCTAACCAACTGAGCTACCCAGCTGACTTTGTATACAGGATAATTCAGTGTTCCACTCATCTCACAAATAAGCCATAGGGCAAGATGAAGTAATTTCTTCTAGTCCTCACTTAGGATGCTAGTGGATTTTCATTTGGGAGCAGTAGAACTTTCTCTCCCCCCAACCATTCTTTTTTTAAAGGGGGGAGAACCGGACACTATCAACTCTGATTTGGCAAGGATTTATGGGCTTCTCCTTCAAGCCTGTTTTAGGAAGGAAGGCATGACTAGGCACAGGAAAGTAAAGGAACCTGGTCCATTTGACCTTGATCAAAAGATTCCCCCCTTGCAGATGTCCCAAGACTTGCCTGAATAACGAGGCCTGTCAGGAAGGAGACTGATAAAGACTGAATGTCTGACACCAACAACAATAACATTTCATCATTGCTAAAAATGTTCCACAAGGGGCCTGATAATGTACCCAGGGATCATGCATGACTTATTCACATAATGGCAGCAGCCCTCATTCAGAATAGCTTCGGTGGATGCCTGAATATGGGTCGGCGAAGCGTTTCCGCTTCATCAGTGAAGACATCTGTGTCCGATGGAGAGGCTGAACCAGACTGCACCTTGCCTCCCAGTGTTGAAAAGAAGGGGCAAAGAAGTAAAGAAAGGTGTCAGAGGAAAGAGGATAAAACTATCTACCAGGGGAACTGCAACTGCTTTTTAAAAAAATATGAACTGCACACACAAAAAACACCAAAACCCAGTAAGATCATTAAAGTAGCCATACAAGGCACACCAAAAGCCCATCCAGGTCAATACCCTGCTTCCATTAGCAGCCAATTATTGAGGAGGAGGAGATTTTCCAGGACAAGGAGCCAGGCTTCAAGGGAAATTCAAATCCCTGAACATCTCATAATAAAAATTAGATATTAAGAGGAAGAAAAACAGCCGCATGAATATTCAACATCAGTGCATAGTCAGTCTTGCTCCGTTCTTCTCTCCATCATCATCCATCACAGGAGAAGCTGGGGCTCAGAGCTGGCTATTCCTATTAGACAGGAGAGGCTCTTCAGAGCTGCACAGCGTTCATTAAGATGGTCTATAGAAATGCACAGGACACTTCTGCACAGGCGGCTGGAGCTTGGGGGCAAAAACCTTGTCTTTTCTTGTTTGACAGCACCTACCCTGTAGTTGATGCTATTTAAAGAAATGCTATCTCATTAGATAGTAAGCCACAGGCTTACTCACAGGTCGGGAATCAGGGGGCCAGGAAGAAATGGTGCTCTTTATTCTCTTGGCATTTCTGCTGCTCTCCAGTGCAGAGATCCCCTGGTTTTAATTTCTTGCTGGAATGCATTTGTCCCAAATAATGCTAATCCTCCCCTTGTTCTTTCTTCACTTGGTCGCCTCCCTGCGCTTTTTATGCACTGGCCACAGCTGGCAGCAATTTTAGGGTATTTTTTCCCCTAGCAAGTCATATTTATCCTTTTGCACTGTTGATTATGGTTCTGGTTCAGATGGTCCTTTCAGCCTAAGCTCCACCCTTTCCCCTATGCAGCGGTTTATACATTCCCCCACCCTTTGAGACTACAGTCTGTGGGGCTGGAATTTTCCGTGCTTGTAAACCAAGGGCGAATTTAGGATAAAATCCTTTCGTCTATCTGGGAATCAGACATTTCAAAGCAAGAAGCATTTTAGTTTTGACAAAACAACATATTGAGGAAGAGGGGAGGGGAGTCGAGACTTGGTTGTCTCTCTCAAGTGGCTGTGACTCTACAGGGAACCTTCAAGACTTTTGCCATTGCAGATTTCCTGATGCCCCCTCAGGCCTGTTCAGTACTGCCTGCAAAGGTCTAGGGAGCTTACAAATGGAGTCAGAACACTGTAAAACAGCCTTGGAAGCCTTCTGTTAATATATTTCAGTGCATAACGTGACCCGATAAATAAAATGCAAGGACCCAGATCTCAGCTATGAAAGAGCCAGGGAAAGAAAAGGAAGTGGAAGTTCAGAGGTTGCTGCTAGCAATTTTTCCCTTTTGTTCTGAGCAGTTGTTAAACTAGATGACATGGGAGATTTATGCTGAACGATATTGTAGCAGCTCACATTATCCCAATGTCCAATGAGTTAAAGGTACATGGTGTAAACTGGGACTGGGACACCTTGGAGCCATACAAAAATCTGCAATGCCCATTGCAGGCCACATTCACACCATACATTTAAACCACTATGATACCACTTTTAACAGTCATGGCCTTCTCCTTATTCCACACCCAGAGCTACAGTTCAGTGTGGTCTAATTACCCATCTTTCTTCCCACAGAACTCTGAGAATTGTAGCTCTGTGAATAGAATAGGGGTTTCCTAACAACTTTTTATGAGATGCGGGTGGCGCTGTGGTCTAAACCACTGAGCCTAGGGCTTGCCGATCAGAAGGTTGGCAGTTCGAATCCCGGCGATGGGGTGAGCTCCCGTTGCTCGGTCCCAACTCCTTCCAACCTAGCAGTTCGAAAGCACATCAAAGTGCAAGTAGATAAATAGGTACTGCTCTGGCAGGAAGGTAAACAGCGTTTCCGTGCGCTGCTCTGGTTTCACCAGAAGCGGCTTAGTCATGCTGGCCACATGACCCAGAAAAACTGCCTGTGGCCAAACATCGGCTCCCTCGGCCAGTAAAGCGATATGAGCGCCACAACCCCAGAGTTGTTTGTGACTGGACTTAACTGTCAGGGGTCCTTTACTTTTACCTTTTAACAACTTCAAATGTGTGGTGTGCATGTGCCCATACCCCCAGACAGAGGGTCAGATTAGGTCTGGTCTGTTGGAAATACTTTGTGAACTTAAGGCCAACAGGATATTAAAAACATATAGAATGATTTGCTTGGAAGAGGCCAGAAAATAGTCTCTAACCATTGCTATCACAGAGTATATCTATACCACAGTCCTAAATTACTTTAATAGTCCTTCCCTTTTTGCTACATAAAACAAGAGCCAAATTGCTGTAAGAAGGTTCTTATAACTGAACTGAGATTTAAACAGGGAACGTGAAATAAACCTGCAAAATAGGGTATGGTTTAAAATATGTCTAACCATGGGAACTGTCATTTTGTGAAATGGTGAGAACAGGGATCTTTAACGGGGATTTCTCAGCAGCCTTTCCCAACGTTGTGCCCTACAGCTGTTGTGCGACTATAACTCCCATCAACCTCAGCAAGCATGGCCAACAGTGATGGGAACGGTAGTCCCAGTAATGTATAGAGCAGGTTTTGGAAGGAGCTCTCATGAGCCCTTCCCAGGTGCTGTGCCTCTCTTGATTACAATCCGGAGGGGATGAAAGCAAGAGACTTGCTTGCTTTACCTGTCCCCATATCACCTGCTAGCCCACCCCCCAGGCCTTCCACACATTGGATGATGAGCTCCATACATTTTGAAAAAAACCTGATTGCACAAGGTTCTGAATCATGCAGGGAGGCAGTAGATCAGGCTGTCCAGATCTCCCTCCCAATACTGGACTGATGGAGTGGAAGGACCAGCCCACTCTGTTCCTCGTGCAGTTGAAATTGCGCAAGGCATCATCCTTGAACAGGGCTACTGCTAAATTTGTGTGCATTGTTCATTGTGCAAATGAGTCCAGTTTCACCTTATAGCTATCAGGGCTGCATTGGTTGAATATCTTCTGAAAGACCCCTAACAACATGAGGAGTTATACAAGGGAAAGTATATATTCTTCATAAGGCTATAGATTGCATTTGCATAGATAGAAGCCTTGCAATGCGATCTTTTTCAATGCCTCAGAGTAAATGCAAGTCCATGACTTCACCCAGTTAACAATATGCAAGAGATGGCCGAGGAAAAGGAGGCATCCTGGATTCTGCTTATTATTTTCAACCCTTAATGGCCTGGCCATTATACTTTCCTTCTGCCAGTGAAGGCTAAGGGCAAAAAAAAGCCTCCCTAACCCTTCTTCCCTTCTATTTTCTTTAAATAGAAATAAGTAAAATTGGAAAGCTGGATTACCATAGCATTGTTGCAGCAACAACATGTCCTGAAACATTTCCCACAGCAAACTGTTCCCTCTATTACCCATAATGCACTACTATTAGGTTCTCTCTCCTGCCTGATTACAGAGTGCCTGTCAAAAAGTGGGACACATTGGCAAGGAGGGAATGCGATTTTGGAGAACGAGAAGCAAATTAATTGTCACTCTCCTTGCAGATTGCAGTAATCAGTACAATTTAATTTTCAGGAATAACTTCACACAGGAGACCCTTCTTTTTCCACCAAAAAAAAAGAGTGGGGGGTAATTTTGTTAGCCATCTGCAAACAGCTAAATCAGGCAATTCAGCAGGATAACTTGAGAAGGAGCTGTCCTCTCCTCCATGACTTTTTCTAGCCAGGCAACATGGAAACAGGCTGAAAGCCACATCTTTCCCCTTGATTTAAAATGTGCATAAAGTATGCAGTACTTCTCACTTTATATACAGTACAAATTGGTGACCTTCATCTACCAAAGAAAAACCCTCAAGATAAGGTTGATTCCCTTTGAAAAGAAGAGAAAGTTTAGCCATGAGTTTATTGACAACTGTGTGATTAACATTTCAACCTTAATGTTGCATTAGCCCAAATGCAATTACTTGATTTTGGATTGGCTAGGGAAAGAGTGTGTCTTTGGGGGACTCTCTGCTTCAACATTTTGCTGATATGATGGTGGATTAATATGAAGATCTTTATCTCCCATTCACATCCCCCTGTTTGCTTACAGCAGCTTTGGCCTTTGTTAGACAAAGGAGGATCTTGGAAATTATTTTCAAGTGAAATGTCCATCAGACTGTGTGGTGAGTATGAATATTGCAGAGATCCCATGGGATCTCATGCCTCTGTGAGGTCCATGTCAGTGGAGGCTGGACCACCCACTGTTCCAGTTAAATATTACCTCCAACTAGACTCTATAGGTGTGAGTGACAGCCATCCTCATATACAGGTGAAGGGATGCATGTGAGGTGCTGCTGGGAAAGGGCTTGATGTCCTTCTAATGAAGTAACATCAGAAGGGAGAAGCAGCTCTGCATCTCCTCAGCCATGACTCAGATTGTGCAGCTTGTGCACTTTGTTCCATAAATTCAAAGAGAGCCACTGAGAACCGAAACAGCCTCCATCAATAGATAACGAGCTATACAGTTCCATCAGTAGAGGTGTCATTTTGCAAAACTCAACCAAATGAACTGGAAAGGAAAATGGACAAAGTGGAAAATAGACAAAGCTGGAGCTGAGCATTACGGGGAGCTGGAGCAGGGGCTAGGCAAGAGACCTGCTTAGCATGAACCATGCAGATTTCTGCACAGCATTAATGGGCATGGGGTGGGGCGTCTGCCTGCCATTATGGCTGCTTCTGTCTACCCAGGTTCAGCCTTTGCATGCAAAGCTCTCAGCCCCTGAAACTGAGTTAAAAGGAAGCTGCTGATGTGAAAGACCACTGCCTGAGAGACTGGGGAGCAACTGCCGGTTAGCATAGACAGTACTGATCTAGATCAGGCATGGGGAACCATATCTCTCCAGATGTTGCCAAACTACAACTCCCATCAGCCCTTGGGCCATGGTTGCTAGGGCTTATAGGAGTTGTTCAGCAACATCTAGGGGACCAAAGGTCCCCCATTCCTGATCGAGGTGGACAGCCTGTCCTGGTATATGCCCTACTCAGCCTCAGATTCAAACAGACTTGCTCTCTCTCTGCAACTTGCTGCTTTATCCTCTAGCTCACATCATTTTACTCTCATCATCAAACTCTGGCTTCATCCTTCTAACTAACTGTGAGCTGGAGGAGGGGCCCTACCCATTTGCTGTCTCACACAGAGCCCCTTTCCTTTGTTTCCCTTAATGGCACATCACCCAGGCTATCACCTCAGCACAGAAAGCTAGCCTGGCTTAAATTTTAACACTTGCCAGATCCAGGGGTTAGAAGGGTATCTGCATACAGCTTATGTTTCCCCGTTCCAAACTCATAACACTATAATGAGAGAGTGGTAACCCCCTCCACACACTCAACAGGCAATAAATCAGACCCGAATGCAAGAGAGAGGAATAAGTTTACTCCCTACCTGCAAAGCAGTGATGTCTCATTGATACACAGGAGACTTTAGACTCTGTGACTTTCAATGTCTTCAGCATCATCAAACTGATATTTCAAAGAGATTAAGAACTGAAGGGAACATATGATACCCATTTAAAGCCAAGACTTCAGATTTAATGAAGGCTGTATCAGAATGAGATATGATCCAGATATCAAATTACATTTGTTTAGCCCATCACAGCTTAATAAATCACAGCAAACATTTAATAAATATTTATCTTCTTTTAATCACCATTTAGTACTTTCTCTCTGATCTCCCCATTCCCTTAATGGCTCACTCCCATATTTATTAAATGTTATTTCAATTTCTTAAATAATCAATATATCTTTTTTATTTTTATATTTTCAGGCAGCTCTGCTGAACTTTTCCAAGATTTAATTAAGATTAAGGTTTAATCTTTAATTCCGATATATAAATTACCTCACATTCACTATTAAGTCATTATTTCGTAGCCTCATTTGGTATTAAATCTCGGCTGGCAATACAAAGAAGCTCAACAGCAGTTACAGCACAGACATTAATGAACTGCAAGGGAATTCGTTGGGACAGAGGAGGAGCTGGGCTGCAATTACATCCACTGACTGATGGGGATGTGTAATTAATAATATAAAGCAGACACTAACAAAGGAGGAATTGGAGGTGCAGTGACAAAGCTTTCAACCATGCAGTGATCTTGTGTAACTACATAGGTCAGGACTCAGTCAATTGCAGTAGCTGCAACAATGCGGGAAAGCACTAATAACTTGGAGTATTGTAGTAGTACTAATGCAGGTTAACTGCTGGCCTGGAATAGGCAAATGGAAATTCCAAATTTACTGAGTGTCCATTCTATTTCAGTAAAATCTGCTAGGAAATCTAAGAAGCTGGTTTCCATTTACATTTTAAGCAAGATTATCTTTTCTAGTGAGCCTGGAAAAGTATTTATTTATTGAATTTATATCCCGCACTTCCCAGGGAGTCCAGGGTACCAAACATTATAACAATCTAAAAACAAAGCAAACCATTCTGAAACAGAATAAAACATTCTAAAAACAATTACAATCAGGAGTGCCAACTTGAATAAAATATGAGGGGGGCAGGTAAGCCGCTCCCCACATAATCACAAAACATTGTGCGCACAACACCATTTTAATGGTAATGCCCACCAACTGGGGGGCGGGACCTCAATAATATTTAATTGGGGGCCCCCAAAAAGATCTCAGCCCCTAGGAGTTGGCTCCTATGGTTACAATTAAAACTTTCTAAAAGCAGTTTCATTTAAAAACATACTTCCATCCAATGATCTCATACTTGCCAAAAGTATTATTCAGCTACCAAGTGTCTAGATAATGGATGTTTTCAGATTCTTCATGAAAGTTAATAGTGGTGGATACACTCATTAGGGAGGGCATTCTACAACCAGGGAACCACTACTGAAAAGGCCCTGTCATTTGTTAGCAATTGGGCTGCCCTCAGTGGCAGCACCACTAAACAGGGACGCGGGTGGCGCTGTGGGTTAAACCACAGAGCCTAAGACTTGCCAATCAGAAGGTCGGCGGTTCGAATCCCCATGACAGGGTGAGCTCCCGTTGCTCGGTCCCTGCTCCTGCCAACCTAGCAGTTCAAAAGCACATCAAAGTGCAAGTACAGTGGTGCCCCGCAAGACGAATGCCTCGCAAGACGGAAAACCCGCTAGACGAAAAGGTTTTCCATTTTTGAGCTGCTTCGCAAAACGATCTTCCCTATGGGCTTGCTTTGCAAGACAAAAACGTCTTGCAAGTGTTCCGATTTTTTTCCGCTTCCCCTCCCCTTTTTCTAAGCCGCTAAGCCGCTAATAGCCTTTTAGCCGCTAAGCCGCTACGCCTTTAATAGCCGCTAATAGCCTTTTAGCCGCTAATCTGCTAAGCCTTTAATAGCCACTAAGCCTTTAATAGCCGCTAAACCGCTAATAGCGCTAATCCGCTAATAGGGTGCTTCGCAAGACGAAAAAACCACTAGACGAAGAGGCTCGCGGAACGGATTAATTTCGTCTTGCGAGGCACCACTGTAGATAAATAGGTACCGCTCCGGCGGGAAGGTAAATGGCGTTACCTTGCGCTGCTCTGGTTTGCCAGAAGCGGCTTAGTCATGCTGGCCACATGACCCGGAAGCTGTACGCCGGCTCCCTCGGCCAATAAAGCGAGATGAGTGCTGCAGCCCCAGAGTCGGCCACGACTGGACCTAATGGTCAGGGGTCCCTTTACCTTACCTTTTATGAGTAACAAAAAGATTGCTTCATTGTACAGCTGCTAATTTTTGACTAGCCAGACACAGAATCAAGCAGGTAAAGGGTTTTGTTTTTCCCTTCCCCTTCACTTGATACAATGCTAGGAAATGTTTTTCCTGATAAACATCTGTACGCTGAGTTGCTTTTTAAGGCACAGAAGCAAGTTGGCCAAAGTACAGTTGGCAACCACAGTCTGGGCTTCAGAAAGAAGAAAGGCTCATTGCAATCTCAATCTTTTAGCTGCTACCAGATGGTAGAACATTCTATAGGGGGGATGAGCCAGCCCAGGTGCAGTGCTTGCCCCATCCTCTGAGACATTAATAACCCTCTTGAGTCAAAGTAGTGCTAGACCAGCAGCTCTGACACCAAGAGAGGAGAAAGAAAAATGTGAGGGTGGGTGGTTTGGGATTTATTGGCACCTGGAGAAACTCTGTAAATCCTGACCTTTTGCACCACAGCGAAATGGCTAAAAGAAAGCAAACTGTGCATCCTGAATTGCTAATGATGTGCACCTTCCCATCCCACGCCTCTCCTTGCACCTGCAAACAGGCCTCTCTGGGGAGAGCATTTTAAACTGGCCAGAGAAAATGAGGCATTCTCACTGACAGTGAGATTCCCAAGGGGAGCTGAAAAGGACCTCCTCTGTATCTAGATGCTGTCAGAGTTATCACAGATCTCTGCAAAATGGCTGAATTCAAAATATTGGTTTCTGTGGCTGCAGTCAACAGTCCCTTCCTTGACTGCTTGATTTAGGAAGTTTAGAGTTTTCACTTGACCTGTCCTAGAGGGAGAGAGAGATCGTTGTTCCTTAAATTAATGATTTCAAATGGTTACTTGATGGCTGATATTAAAACTGTGCTTTAAATGTTTATTTTCTAAAGCCCAGGTAGCAATCACAGAGTTAGAGCTAATGATGTTTGTGGTGTTAGGCTACCCTATCCTTACAAACACTAAACCATATAAGACTGTCAGAATTCTTTGTCTAAATATTTGTGGACTTCTTAATCTAGAATCTCAGTATTAAAACTACCAGCCATCACCACATCCCTTTGAGTACTGTAGTTGTAAGCTAGGTACAGGCAAACCTGGCCTCCAGATGTTTTGAGACTACAATTCCCATCATCCCTGGCCACTGGTCCTGTTAGCTACAGATGATGGGAGTTGTAGTCAGAAAATATCTGGAGGGCTGAGTTTGCCAATGTCTGTTGTAAGCAGTGTTTTTTTCTGGGGGGAAGCAGGGGTATGCATACTCCTAAACATTTTATTAATCTAAGTTTGGCCTCATTGAGGGGCAGTATTTCAATATGAGTTGGAAAATGAGAGTACCCCTCAACATTTTTTTTATGAGTGGAAAAAAGCACTTACTGGTTGTAAGATATATTGGGGTAAAGGTAAAGGTAAAGGTAAAGAGACCCCTGACCATTAGGTCCAGTCGTGACCGACTCTGGGGTTGCGGCGCTCATCTCGCTTTATTGGCCGAGGGAGCTGGCGTACAGCTTCTGGGTCATGTGGCCAGCATGACTAAGCTGCTTCTGGCGAACCAAAGCAGCGCACAGAAGCACCATTTACCTTCCCGCCGGAGCGGTACCTATTTATCTACTTGCACTTTGACGTGCTGTCAAACTGCTAGGTTGGCAGGAGCAGGGACCGAGCAATGGGAGCTCACCCTGTCGCGGGGATATGAACCACCGACCTTCTGATCGGCAAGTCCTAGGCTCTGTGGTTTAACCCACAGTGCCACCCACGTCCCTTATATTGGGATAGGGTTGCCATATTTCAAACAGTGAAAATCTGGACAGAAAAGTTGTTGAGCTGTTGTTGATAACCCCATATTGAGGGCTAATGAATTTCTATTAATTGTGTACAGAAAAGGTCTCGACTTTGTGGCTGTGACATTGACATTGGGATGACTATCTTAGCAAATGGTTCCAGAAGCACAGAAACAATGGCATGATTTGCCAACCTTTCTGGGCAACTGGACACATTTGGAAACCTGAGATACTGTTGTGAGCACTACACACACACACACTACAGTCCTGTGTCTGAGGGTACGCTGTCACAAACAAACAAAACATCACAAAAATTGCTCTGCATTTTCTAGTACAGAAAATCTATTTTGCTGCTGTTTTATTGGCTGGGCTGAGCAGGCTTATAGTCTCTCATCAAACTATTGTCTCTGAATTCCAATGAGCCCATAGGCTGCTCCATGGGCCCTCAAAGTTAGAAGGTGCAACCCAAAGAGCAAGGAACAGAAGAAGCCTGTCTAAATGATGGAGGACATTACAAATAATTAGTGTACCAGAAAAGCCGTTAATCAGAACTAAAGCAGGAGAACTCCCAGAAGACCAGCCAGGTGTCAGCATTTATCAGCCTTCCAC
Source organism: Podarcis bocagei (assembly GCF_964188305.1). Lineage (NCBI taxonomy): Eukaryota > Metazoa > Chordata > Lepidosauria > Squamata > Lacertidae > Podarcis > Podarcis bocagei. Next base: position 76,689,966 of record NC_138130.1, on the reverse strand, counting down.
TTCTGCAGACATAACATTTTGCTCTGTGTTTCTTACTGCTGCATCAATACTTGGAAATGAAGATGGACATCTATAGGCAGAATTTCAGCCACGGGAAAGCAAAGAGACCCTTGCTGTCAGGATACATAAAGCATGGCATTAGACTACTTACAATAGGATGGGTGACGGAAAATGGACAGAGGGAAAGTCCTGAACATGGAAAAATCAAATAAGGAGAAACAGGAGCATCTCATTGCACAGATTAAGCATTTCACAGAAAAGGCAAGACTTGAAGAAGTCTACAACTCAAGAGAAAGATAGGCATTTTGCCTGCAAAAGATCCCAAATTCAGTCCTGGCATTTAAAGGAAGAGCTGGGAAAGTTTTGTCTAAAAAGCTATAGAGTTCTGCAATTCAGGATAGACTTGCTCTCCAGATGTTGTCAACAACTCCCATTATCCCTCACCAGGTTTCAGGAGTATGATGCGGGCAGTAGTGAGCTAGCTGGACCTATGGGTTCAACTTGGTATTATGCAGTTTTCTGCATTCCTCTAATATGTACTTGCTTTTGCACAAGCCTAACATAGTTTGATGAAGCTACTGTAGGCAATACCGAGCTACAGAAGAAAGAAGTGGCACAGGGGCCTCTAAGGGATATTTAAATCTCCTATTGAATTTTAGATTTCCACAGGCCGATTCACATCCAACCCATATTAAGCTTGTGCCAAGTGAGAAAGCTCCTTTGATCTTAGACAAAGGAAAAAACCACACCTGCTGTTTACTATTGTGAGAAATGCCTTGGTTCAAGGCCAAAATTCTATCCTCATGTTCCTCTCTAGAGCCTGCTACAGCCTATTGTAGTAAGCCTGACTCCCAAAGCTTAGAAAAGCAGTGCTGTGGTGTTGTGAATGGCTGGCTTAAATGCCAAGATTGTGTCATGCTGGAATTAAGGCCTGGCTTCAGCTGCTGGAGGGAAGTGGTTGATGCTATAGAACAGGCATATCTAACCTGGTCTTTCCCTCTTAAAAAAGCAATGAAATGGGTTGATCACTGCCTGTTTTTTTTTAATACTGGGAGTAGATCACAGTAGCTTGGAAGTTGGACATGCCTGCTATAGAACAGTGGTTTTCAACTAGTGTGCCATGGCACCCTGAGGTGCCTTGAATGATGGTCAGGGGTGCTGTGGGCAACATAACTGGGTTCTGGAGCCCTACAGGGGCTCTGCAGAAAGAATGAAGTTGGTCAAGGGAGCCAAGGACTCAAAAAGTTTGCTTTGAGTTGCCATAGCAAAAAGAGTGGCCAATAAGTTTAACATATTATAATAAAAATATTGGTTATTGCTTACTTTTTTTTCACCAATTCTGCATAACAATCTTTTCACATTAAAATAGGGTCTTCTTTTCCAAGAGCAGATACCAGAATACTACAGTTTTGGAAGCCAACAAAGCAGGAGTATGCAGGGCATGGGAAGGCTCAAACAGGGTTTTTAGAGCCACTAGAAGTAAAAGAATTGAAGGGGCAATTGGCCATACTACACTGCACATATTGCCTGTGATAAAGAGAGAGGCAAATTTAGCAGTGCAGTACTAGAATCCTTTTTGCAAGGAGAGAGAAAAAGAACCCACCTGGGTTTGTGAGAATTAAAAAAGAGAGGGGGGAAATGACACTTGTCCACCCAATTATTTGAATTAAAAAAACTGCATTTCAGAGAGCTATAACTCGACTTTTAAAAATGGTTGTTTACCTCAATTACATGCCTCATTAACCCATATTCTCAAGATGCAACAACAACAATAAAAAACCAAACCAAAATCTAAATGTACATTAGAGGTTAAAATGCATTACTCGCATCAAGTTGTGAAAACGGGCAATGCCTGCTAAGCCTGAAAGGTTTACATTTCTCTCAGGTAGTTTTGTAACATATTTAACATTGTTTTGATGCTGCTGATTGGCAAGGATTATTCAGTAGGGTTTTTCTATTTGGTTGAGGAGGTTTAGTCTAACTAATGTGGGGAAAACACAGCATGGTGGCTACTCCAAAAGGTACTGTAATCTTCAGCACAAGGTTGTCCTTGGGTCAAAAGGCTACTTCTTTCTTCTTCCAGGAGCTTTGCTTCTCTTTTTATCTCCCTTCCCCCCTTGTTTCTTGTCTCACAATTTTTCAAACCCAAACATGAATCCCATTATAGAGATTCTTGCACACGAATTCCAAATAATGAAAACAGGCTCGGAATCATTCCAAACATGATCTATTCCTCCTTGAAGGAAAAATGTCCATGAAATTCCTGTGGGAGTGTCATGGAAGTATCTCTAACACAGTTCTTACTCACAGAGACACAGATTCCAATTTCATATGGCTCAGTAGGTGTTTACATTGCTGTTTAGTGTATATTTTTAGTCTTTGTTCACATGACTTTATCCAAAATTAATGTGTATCTTGCACTTTGTTATTAGATACTATTGCTTGATATGCTGTTTCTCAAACCAGTTTCACACCAGTTAGAGTCCTTAAGCTGTTCCTAATTCATTTTTAGCCAAGGTGTGTACATGGAGTGAAAGAAACAACTTCACTGCTCTCCAAGGCAGTAATATGACCACATTCACAGATAAAGACATCTTGGGTGGAAACATGTGCCTGTGTTTGTTTTGAGCATCCTATAATTTTTTGAGACAACTTTCCATCTGTCAATCATATGATGGGACAGATTGCATTCTCAGACAGAGCCACCAGAAACCTTCAACTATCATCAGATGCCACTACTAACAGCTGTTTCTGACAATATCAGTTCATTCAAATAAGATACTTGTCAAAATGAGGCACCTCCTATGTCTTCTGGTCTGAAATAGTGATATCACCAATATTCACAACTTAAGGAATTCAGTTTAAAAACATGTCCAATTTGTAATATTCGGCTACCTATGAATCAAAAGCAATTTCATCTAGAAGTTCCCTTTGAAGTTCATCTCCAATGTCAAACAAGATTCTGAACATGCAGGGTAAATTTTCAGCAGACCAGGCATCCAAAGCCAGAAGTTCCTTAATGTTAAATCCTCACACTCAGTGAAGCTGTTATTGATTGCTGTGAACTACATGGCTAGACCACCTAATCAGTCTTTTTGTTTGGTGAGCATCATCTTTTTTCCTTTTATACCCCAAAATCAAATTTAAAGGTGTCTAGCACAAAAGCCTTAGGGCCTGTTTATATGCAATTTGCACAATTCCTTACCAAGGGCCACCTCTTATGTCTACAATTTGCAGAATAATTGTCCACAAAACACTAGGGAAGATTAAGTAATTTCTTTTTCATTCACCCCAAAATTGCAGGCAAACCACTACAGCTATCCTTCTGCAATTTGCCCTCTAAAGAGGTGACACCACATGCAAATTTCAACAAATTCTGCCCAAAATAAAAAAGTTAACAATTGTACCTGTGCAGTCACATTTTAGGGGCGTCCCTCACAAAAATCCCTGGAGATATTTGCCTGGAATTTGGTAGACTATCTCTACTCTACTCAGTGGCGTAGCGTGGGTTGTCAGCACCCAGGGCAAGGCAAGTAATTTGCGCCCCCTAACCCGTGGATTGCGCCCCCTAACCTGTGAGCCAGGTAGGGGCAGAGAGCTGTGAGTGCGAGCGCCCCCCCCCCCGATGTTGCGCCCGGTGCGTTCGGCCCCCCCTGCACCCCCCACGCTACACCACTGTCTACATCCACTTCTGTCAAGAAGAAAAATGCTACAGACACTTTTAAAAATCCCCAATAGTGAATGGAGGTGGGAATGAACAAATTGGATTCTGACCCCAACCCCAAATCATGCAACCTTCTAATTGGTTTGAGTCAGTTCATGTTTTATGAATTGTGAAACCAAACACTGCAGTTAGTGCACACCCCAATACCAAGCAATACAGAATTAATGTCCAGAACCCTTGGCCTACTTGGCAGCTAGTCAGTATGCCAAGTCCTAAGTTCAAAGTCCAAGAGTCAATGCACAGAAATCCAAAGGTCAGGAAACACAGTCCAAGGTCAAACCAAGTAGCCAAGTCTAAAGAACAGCAGTCAGGACACAGTCCAGAGTTAAACCTGAAACACAGTCCTATAGAGGTCCAGGGGCATCCCAGTCAAAGTCCATCAACATGGGCCACTGAGTAGACATCACCTCAGCTCTGCTTTCCTCTTGTTCTTTGCATCTGGCCTTGATGAGGCATGTGACCCTCTACCTGTTCCAAATCTACCTCAGCTGAGGAATCACACACTTCCTCCTGGAGCTAGCGAGCCCCACCTGGCCAGCTAGTGACTGCCTCAGCCTCCTACAGTGCCATCCCTCCTACAGTACTGCTCCCTATGCCTCAGAGCCTGCCATGTGGAGACATGGGCTCTCTGGCTGTGATGATGGGTTCTGCTGCTCTGGTTCCTGTGCATTGACTACCATCACCTCACCATCCTCCATCACCCTGTGAGTATTTCCTTCCCCATCCCCTGCTTGCTCCAGTGTATCCCAGACCCAGCTACACCCCTAGGACGCTCTTTCTCCTCTCCATCGCCCTGTCAGTTCACCCCAATTAAGTTGAAGGGGCTTCACCCACAACTGGACCAAAAGTAAGGGTTGTTTTTTCCCCCTGATAGATGTTATTTTTCCACTACCACCACCAGCTTCTAGTCCAAAGCATGTTCTCAATAATGCTTCTAGCATGTTCTCAGTTATGGAGATTTCCCTGTCACAAGTGGATATAATAATCCACCTTGATCCAATGAGCATAGTTTTTCTGTCAAAACCAAATGCTATCAACATCACCTTCCAACATTTTTGTGTTCCCACGTATATCTTATTTTGATAGATGGGGTTCTCTGCCTGAGTAAAATGTCTGCATCAGGTTTTCTGTTCTTAGCACTAGATTGTGGTACTTTGTGTTGGCTCCCTGTTGAAAAAAAACAACCTACCTCTTTCCAATTCTAGTCCATAGATTAACTCATCCTGGTGATAAGTTCATTCATATAAGAAAAGTCTTCTTCTCATACCCTCCAGCAAAAGGAGAGCTATTTATCATGGCACTGACTGGTAACTAGGGTTATAGGCAACAGCTGCACGGCTATTCTTGTTCTTTCCTTGGACACCTAAGGGCCTTTTTTCATTCTTTCATCTCTCCTTGGCGTTAGCAGAGTTTTCAGTATTTCATGTGAATGTTTTTTTGAGATGGTAGCTGAATATGTGCCAGGCTGTGATGGGATGCATGAAACATTTGCCAACTCTGTAGTGCTCCCCCCCCCCTGCATAAATCATATCTCTGTTGGCCACATTAAAGAGTGTGCTATGGAAGTTATGGCTTTGGATCCTCCACATTATTTGGTCTGGCAGTTGTGCTGGCCTCCTGTTCCCCAAAGGAAACAATAAAACATTCCAACAGGCAGTTTTCTTTATGCATGCTAAAAGTCCTTCAGGTCTTCAAGTTGATGTGGAGAACTTGCAAGCAGCAGCTCTATGTCCTGTTGCTACAGAAGACAAACAAATCATCAGAGGCTATTGTCAGGGAAAATAACAGGAACAAATAACTGAAATACAAGCAGAAAGTATCATAGTGCCCCTCTAGAGATCAATAGTGGCTTCCCCTCTTGAGTACACTATCTGCTACTTTGGTTGTCTTATCCCCCCAAAAAGTTTGATTTGAAGTGGGAAAAGTTCAGAGGCGCACACATATGTAAATGAAATTACCGTATTTTTTGCACCATAACACTCACTTTTTTCCTCCTAGAAAGTAAGGGGAAATGTCTGTGCATGTTATGGAGGGAATGCCTACGGGTGGCATGCCTACGGATTTTCCTCCTCTAAAAACTACGTGCGTGTTATGGTTGGGTGCGTGTTATAGAGCGAAAAATACGGTATATATTATATGTTAGGAATATAAAATGTGTTCTATTCCATATAAGGAAAATCTAAAAGAAAAAAAGACTCACCTGACTTCTTAAAAAAGAGAGAGGGCTAATAAAGTAGATGGAAGATTTGCTCAAGGCAAATTGCAAAGAAAGAGTTTGTGAAGGAAAAATTTATAACTGGATTGGGATTGTGTTTTATAGCACAAGTGAAGTTATTTAAACCACTGGTTTTAGAGAAAGTGAGTAGAAAACACCTGGACGCCTAATGAAAGGAACAGGTAGGAGGCTTAAAGGCTTTTTTCACTCTATAATTACCATGCAGAACTCTCTGCCACTATATACAGTAATGTATAAATATTACAGCTGAATTCCAAGCTAAGAAAGAGAGTGCAAACAGGCCAGCTATATGTGTTAGCATTGTATTCAACTAAAAGTATCAGCAAGTGTGCCTAATGTTTAAAATTGCCAGAGGATGGAATTAGGGAGTACTGTCTCGGCATCCTATGTGATTAAAAGTTGGGGGGGGGGGTTAGCAAATAGGAGCAGGACACTCAGTTAGAGAAACTATTATTTGTGACTGCTATTAGTATACTCCCCTGGTTATTGTTGTATAGATGTGTGAACAGAATACAGTGGTACCTCGGGTACATCGGGTTGAGTACTTAATTCGTTCCGGAGGTCCGTTCTTAACCTAAAACTGTTCTTAACCTAAAGCACCACTTTAGCTAATGGGGCCTCCTGCTGCTGCCGCACCGCCGGAGCACGATTTCTGTTCTCATCCTGAAGCAAAGTTCTTAACCTGAAGCACTATTTCTGGGTTAGTGGAGTCTGTAACCTGAAGCGTATGTAACCCGAGGTACCACTGTACATTTTATTATCCTGAATCTAAGCTGCATTCCCCACCCACCCCCATCATTTGTCTTTTGCAAACCTTGAAAATGCCACATTTACTTTGGACTTTACTTGCATCTTTGCCATTTGTTAACCCCTTTCCTGTTAGTTCTTGAAATGTCCTTAGTCAAGCAAGAGGCAAATTTAAAGCAGACACTTCGTACAGAAAGGGCCAAGAAGCCAGTAATTGCAAAGAGGGGGAGTGATGTAATCATAGTGTCAGCATGCACCTCAGCATCTCATTTGTCATCTTCCTGCTCTTTGCCATCTTTCCACTCTTACAAAACCCACCAAACTTAATGCTCAGTTCTTAACATTGTCATAGTGTACAAATCCCAGCTCCACCCCTAGCTTTTGGTAAGTGCTTCTTGTTGCAGAAATGGACTGGTCCTCATTCTGTACCAGTTATCTCTCTCATGTTTGTTCAACTGCCATAGGACAGTGACATATCCAAATAGCAACAATTTGGATTCTTTTGGCATAGGGTGCAAATGTGTAGAAATGGGGAGGGTGGATCTGTGTTTGCCTTAGAATGCAAAGCAGCCCTTTAACTGCCATACACAAAACTGCAATTGACGGAAATGGTCATTTAACATCAGCCTATTTGTTTTCTGTAATGAACAAATGTTTAATTAATGTGCAATAACTTTTGCAACCAAATGTGTTCCATTGGAATTAACAGGAGCAAGGCAGCCTGAATACCAACTTAGGCGGCTGGAAGACTGCAAATATATTTATTAAGGTTTAAACATGTGTACAGTGGTTTTATATCTATTTGCAAAGCTGTTAAATTACAGTAAATATGTCCTTTGTCAATTGGTGGTTAATTATCATCCATTAGCTTCCCACGCTGTGCAATGCAATGTCTCTTGACTCCCTGCTAACAAGAAAAAGGATGCCAAATATGTCGACTTTCTTCCAGCATAGTTCTTGAGGGCTAGATTTCCCCCTATCCGGCAAGAGGGACTCAGCACTATTCAGCTACACTAATCTGGCAGATAGGATTTTGAATATCAAGGGATGATGATGATTCATTTGCTAAATTGTCTTCTTGGCATGGAAAAACCTGTCAGTATTTGTTTTTGTTTTTCTCACTTTCTCATTTTTCCAATCTCAATTTCAGTTCCCTACATTTCCACAAATTTGCAAATTTTGCAAATTTCTGCAGAAAATTCATTACCATTTTAGTGCAAATTTCTTCTTACATACACATGTATGAAATTTGGTCTAATACACATTGTTTTCAAAGTGATTTCCCCCATTAAATAATGCATTTCTGTATGCTATTTTTACAAATATGTGCATTTCTGTGGGCACTTTACCCCAGTATATGCATTTCTGTACACATTGCTTAGCTGGAGAACTGCACTGCAAAGTTTGGGGAAGTGCAGATCTCAAAGATGACTGGATTCTGGTTCTTGTATTTGTTTCAGAGTCTGTGAATTGAGTAGGTTTGCCTTCAATGTGGATTGAATTTATCCTCTAGCGTGTTTTATTTTCTGACATATGCTTGCAGAATTATCAGAAGTCTTGTTTAACCCTTTTAAGGCTGTGCCTGGTGCTTGCTTGCTTGCTGAATTATAAAAGAGTATGTTCAGTTTTGCTGAAGGTACAGTAACAGGCATTTGATAACCCTGTCAGGTGCTGAAACAGTTAATATCCTCTGGAACATACAAGAGAACCTTGGCTGGCTAGCTTTAATGTCTCCAAGCAACCACAAGGTGACAGTGTTCCAGCACATTACTATGAGGATTCTGACACAGGTGTTTAACTGAACCTTTGCGCTTGTGTGTGTATCACATATGGACAGAACTGATTGTTATTTATCAATAACTGAAGGTCAGTCATAACTCATGGTCAGAGCTGGTGTCATGCTGTTCAACCATCATTCAGTTTACAGATGATAAAGAAATTCCCAAATCTGACACATTGCCTCCTTGTCTGCAATAATTTGTCATGTGAAGGCTATTTTATCTCCAGAATATGCAGACCTGGAATGAAATTTACTATTGACCTAGGGTACTCTCTAGACAACTTTGTACAGGTAGAAGCTTCTGTGCCACTTTCATTGACACTCCTGTCTTCCAGGTTATCCTGCAGCTTCGGAGTAGTCAGTGAGGCACAGCCTCCAGTTGTTGTTGGAGCACAACTCCCATCAGCTTAAGGCAGCATGGCAAATGGTCAGGGATGATGGGAACCGGAGGCCAGCAATGTTGGCTAGTTAGAGCACTTCTACAAGCCTTTCTCTGTTTGTGTGAATATAATAGCATCTATCTGCCTCACAGGAAATTAGTACTGAGATGTAATGAAACTGACTGCCCATGCACCTAGCTATGCCATCCACTCCATAAAGTTTAAAGTTTGGTGCAGCATTGATTGATATGATATCATGAAATCTTGGAGTGAGAGCAGGAGCAGGAAGTAATGGTTTGTCCCTCCTGCCCCCAGTGTCTTCTAAAAGGAGGAGGAGTTTGGATTTTATATCCTGCTTTATCACTATCCGAAGGAGTCTCAAAGTGGCTAACATTCTCCTTTCCCTTCCTCCCCCACAACAAACACTCTGTGGGGTGAGTGGGGCTCAGAGACTTCAGAGAAGTGTGACTAGCCCAAGGTCACCCAGCAGCTGCATGTCAAGGAGCGGGGAAGCGAACCCAGTTCACCAGATTACGAGTCCACTGCTCTTAACCACTACACCACACTGGACTAGGAAGTGTTGGAGAAATGGCACCCAGCAGCAATGGAAAGTCCAAAAATCACTGCCAGGACCATACAAATAGCCAACAGCGACAAACAAAACAAAATGGAGACGGGTGCACTTTTGTGTAACCCTTTACCCCGCCTCCCCCCAAATATCCCAGAGTCAAGCTAAAAAATGGATGCCTTACGTGTAATGTAATGTAAAGAATCATAGAATCATCAAGTTGGAAGGGACCACAAGGATCATCTAGTCCAACCACCTGCAGTGCAGGAATCTTTCACCGAACATGGGACTCAAACCCACGGGCCCTGAGAGTCAGAGTCTCCTGAGCCTTATACCACTGAGCCTTATAACACTTTACATTAGCTGCGTTTCCTGCATTTCAGGGGGTTGAACTGGATGACCCTTGGGATACTTTCCAACCAGTGTTAAAAACTGAGATATGAAAGCTAGGAGCTAAATGACACCTTAAACCTAGGTTATGGGCGCAACAACGGAATGTCTAGGCACGCTTTGTTAATAACAAGAATACAAAGCTGAAAATGAATGAACTGCAGCTAAAATATTATGTTCATTTTTCACATGGTCTAGCCCTTCCCCTGCCCACCCCCCTAATATTCTTAAGAGGGTCTCTTCTCCAGTTTTCAGAGAGTAGCTGGAAGTGGGGAGGCAGAAAAAGGTCCCCCTTTCCTTCTACTCTGCAGTTTTAATGTGAAAACTGAGGTGCAGTACTGCGCCCAGAACTCAGAAACTGCTCGCACTAATGGAATTCCCTATCACAAAATGCACCTAGAACAATGGGAGTTTTGAACACTGTTTCCAGCTATAGTTCCATTATTATTTCCCTATCATTATTATTATTGTTGTTGTTGTTGTTATATTGGTTACTTGCATGTTAACTACAACAAGTTAAAAACCTTAAAATAAATACATTATACATAAAAGCAAAACAAAGCAGAAGAAACCTCCCCCCCAACAGCTGTAAAATGCAACATGTAAAATATTTAGATGTAGAATGCATATTGTTACTCTTATTATTAATGGACAATTTGGAAGTTTTACCTGCCGTTCACCAGAAGGTCATAGGGTAGGTTACAACAACATATACCGTTAAACACAATATTGAAATCAGGTAAAACAATTCACTATTTACTATCCAAAGAACAGAGTGGATTCCCAAATTACTACAGTGGTACCTCGGGTTAAGAACTTAATTCGTTCCGGAGGTCCGTTCTTAACCTGAAACTGTTCTTAACCTGAGGTACCATTTTAGCTAATGGGGCCGCCGCAGCGCGATTTCTGTTCTTATCCTGAAGCAAAGTTCTTAACCCGAGGTACTACTTCCAGGTTAGTGGAGTCTGTAATCTGAAGCGTCTGTAACCTGAAGCATCTGTAACATGAGGTACCACTGTATCTTGGCTACCAAAGGCCCAGGCAAGGAGCCGTGTCTTCAGTGTATGATGAGTGCTGTACATTGAAAGGGTCAGGTGCTCCTGTGGGGTGATGAAATTCCACAGCTGCCACAGAAAATGCCCTCTTCTAGGCTGCCAACCCCTGAACATCTGAGGGAGGCAGAATTACTAAGAGGGCCCTACCAGCCAAACTCAGTATAGGTTTTAGGGAAGGAGGTGGTCTTTCACATATTTGGGGCCTGCATCTTTTAGAGCTTTGAACCCTAATGTCAACACCTTCTGATGTGCTGCTGATTCTGTGCATGTCTGTAATTGTGAACACATCAGCTCCAGTCTAACACAGAATTAGGTGAACCTGCTCAGGTGTGCTTAAACAGGTTCCAGATTATTCAGTGAAATTGTGCATTGTTGGAAACCACCCTGATATCATGTTGATGTGATGAAGGGTGGTCTGCAATAAAAAACAACAACTGATAAACTGAAAGTGGTTAGTTGAGCAGTACTCTGACCAAGGTTAATTTAGGCCTTCTCTCTTGGTAGCCTTTTACCTAAAGAAGCTCAGTGATTACATGACAGATCTCATGATGCCTTTGCAATTCATTCTTGCATGAGAATTCAGAACAGGGCATAGAAGGCACCTATCAACAAGCATCTCTGTCCCATTGTATACTGTTGACAAGTCATTTTAGCAATTTGAAATTTGAAGCGTGATGACCATAGGCAACTACCATTTCAGACACATAACACAAACGCAGTTATGGTCTGTGCTGCCACTGACATGCTTTTTGCAATGATATTGTTGGGTATTTTTCAACTCAATCTAGGCTAGAAGCTTCTCAGTTGTTGTTTTGCCAGTTATTTTTATTGATTATCCTATTTTAACCCAGTTACACAAATTAATTCCAAATTAATACAATTTCGTTTAAGTGGTTTCCCGCACACTGTTTTTAATGCATCTTTATGATCTAATATTACTGTGTTTCATATTCTTATTTACTTCTATTACATTACATTTTTTCACATAGTCAACAGCTGTATTCATGCTATTATATTATTTAACTTTCAGAAATCTTCCAAGTGAGAAACAATATATTTTTCCTTTTCAACCTGCGTGTGCCACGTCCAAAAATCAGTTGTTAATCTCTTGTCCTTATATGTCTGTCTCTGATGTTTTCTTTTTCCTGTGGCATTTTGGACTATCTCTTTGCTCCCACTGTTGTGGTTATTCCAGCCTGCTTGAGGCGGAGCTACAGATTCAAGATTTACCCTCTTCCTCCTCCTCCTCCTCCTCCTTCTCCTCAGCTCCATCCCATAATGCTCAAGCAGTACCAAATGACAACAACAGATCCCTCCCTTCCACTAGTAGGCTGAATCAACAAGTTCTAGAGATTCTGGGAAGGGAGGGAGAAGAGAGGGCCATTCCTCTTCCAACATCCAAAGAGCCCTCTCACTGTTTCTCAAGTCCCAAAATTCCTTTTGCCTCTGCCATAGCATTTTACTTTTGGGCCAAATAGGCTATATCTCAACATCTCCACAGTCTCTTTCTTTCTTTCTTTTAGGGGGGGGGGGGAGAGAGAGAGAGAGAGAGATGAGTTGTAGCTTCCAAGCGACATCCAAACCAGACTCTCCCCTGCCCCATTTTGCTCCTTGCAAACCACTTTACATCTTCTTTTAAATCTCTGTGTTACATAGTGCATCCAACCAGCCTCACTTGTATATCTTTAAATCCAGTGTTTGGAGAGGGTTGCCAAATCATAAAAGTAAGGACTTCCATAAAATATAGCAGAGAGCCCCCACCACCACTCCTCCATCCTCCTTGAACACAAGATAGAATCTTCTCCCAATTTCAAACCTCAGTTCCATGTATAAAACTGAGTGCCTCTGCCCGCCCCCATGCTGATCCATGCAGGAGTGAGCCATTCAAGGGACCTGAGAGGTTTCTAGGGAATGATTTAACCCCTCCCATTCCCCTTTTCTCTACCTGTGCCTCTCTCTGATGTTGAAAGAGCCTCTGCCATGGTGTGGGACCAGAACTTTTCAGTTCTTCTTATGCACTTGTAAGAAGGACATGGTCTATATAAACAGTAACACACACACCCAAGAATTTGGGTCTCTGTCACCAACAAAGGGATTCCAATTACTTAACAGCAATAGCATTCTATCTGTATAATGCTCAACAAGGTACTTTTTAAGGTACAAGGTACTTTTCAACCTCTATGCTTATGATTCTTGAGGGGTAGATCGTTCAGTGGAAATACACATCTTTCGCTTGAAGGAGGCCCCCGATGCAGATTACAGCATTTCTAGTTAAATTGCAGACTGAATTGCTAAACCTAATTGCTGGATATGGTCTGATGGCATGAGGTCCACGATGTGCATGGGTCTAGTCAGTGGGAGACCATCTAGGAACAGTGTGTGTGCTTCTTTGGGTTCTATGTTGGAAGAAAAGCAGAATGTAAATGCAAAAAGATTAAAAATATTCAGAGGTGGTTTCCATGCATAGAGCTAACACATGGAGGGTGGAGTAGAAACAGACCTCCCATCTCTGCCCTCAACATTGTGAGCTATGCATGCCCTACCCTTGAAGTCTACACATGTGTCAGAGCTGCTTCAAGATCCTAGCTCACAGAGGATCACGCTAGCCAGCGGTCATTAAGTAAAAGTCTTTATTGAATTACAGTTTCCATTCTCACGCTGCTGTCTGCAACTCTACGTCTACTAGCTAGATCGGCGAGGCTCCGTCTGAGTCTCCGCCCCGTGCGCACCAACTTAATATCCTAGCCTTGCTCCACCTTTTCCTCCTGACTGTCCTCCTCTGGGTCCCTCTACCCCCCGGGGCTTCTTCCTTCCGGGATTCTTCTGACGCTGACCCAGACCCTTCTGCCTCCTTGCGCCGGGCTTTAGGACCCGGTTCCCTTTCGGGGCTGCTCGCTGCGCCGCCTTCCTCTGCATTTGAACTTGGCGCGCGCGCCCAACCTTCCACTTTCCTCTTAACCGTTTCTTCGCTCCCCGATGGAGGTGTGGCCACTCCTGACTCCTGCCCTCCCTCCTGGGGTGAGCTGCCAGCGCTTCCCTCCTGGCTCCTTTCCTCTTCCCTGCTTCCTGGCGGTGACGCTGGTCCCGATTTCCAGCTGCTCCCCCCTGAGTCTCCTCTGGCTCTATCTTCCTGGGGTGCCTCCCTAGACGCCCCCCTTGCCCTGGCCACTGGTGCTCCTTTCTGTGAATCCTCTGATTCACTGGAAAGACTGGGAGATCTCGGGTCGTCGTCATCACTCATCCTTTCCTCTGTCTCCTCCCCTTCGCTCTCTGTTTCCTCCCTTGCCCGTGCCTCTGCACCTAAACCCCTGACATCCATCCCCCCCTCGAAGCCCCCCAGTCCCCCCTCCCCTCCTTCCGGTGCTGGAGCTGGGGGCTGCTGTTGCAAAGGGACGAACGTCGGATATCGGTCGCTTCCCGTGGCAGGCCTCCAGCGGAACTCTTCCAGGTCTTCCTCTCTGCTCTCGTTGACGACAGTCACCTCCTCTTCCATCTCTGTGCCGCCGTGCTCGAAACCAGGGTCGTCCCCGAAAATGTCCATGTCCGTCTCTCCCGCACTTCCTCCAGGCGGCGTTGCTCGGCCGGAACAGTCCAGCCACTTCCTGCGGAACTGCTCCTCCGGCCTATCGTCCCACCAATACGAGGGTTCTGAGACAGATCCCGAGGGTGACCCCTCCGGGGAACGGACGTCTCGTGTTGGTTCCTCGTCCGAGTCGAACCCCCTGAACGTGCTGTCCGAAAGCGTGGGCGTGAAAAGCCAGTCGTCGAAAAAGTCTGCTGGCATAGGTCTATGTGGGAAGAGGGCATGAAACTCGTCTTTGAGCAGAGGTTCGTCTAAAGCGTAGCCCGGCACCCAGCTGTTCGCACTGGCCGGGGTGCCCTCCCTGGCGAGAAAGTATTCTACTCCCTCTTCCCCCCATCTGGAGTCCAAAATCTCCGTGACTTCGTTGATGCGCTCCTCCTGTGCCACTCCCGCGTGCCCCGTTCCTTCTCTGAGCGGACTCGGCGCCGTTCCGGGTTCCTGGAACCTGTGCGGTGCCTTGTAGGGAGTGAGCACCGATCTGTGGAACACCGGATGCATTCTGGAACCCTCCGGAAGCGCCAGCCTGAAAGCCACCGGGTTGACCTGCTCTTCGACTTGGTAGGGCCCCAGTTGTTTATGCCCTAGTTTCTTCTTGGCCAACGACCTGGCCGGCACTGCGTGGGCTGCTAACCAGACCCAGTCTCCCACGTGGAGCTCTTCGCCAACCCTTCTGTGTTTGTCCGCTTGTACCTTGTATGCGTGTTTAGCCAGCTCCAGGTGGCGCCGCAGCTGATCGTGGACTTCCTGCAGCTCCGACGCGAACGCATCTGCTGACTGCGGCTCCCCTTCTCCCCTGCATTCCAGTCCCGGAAAGGTTCTAGGGTGCCGCCCGTTGTTGGCGAAGAACGGCGTGACGCCCGTGGATACGTGCTTCGTGTTGTTGTAGGCAAACTCTGCAAGCGGCAGGTAATCCACCCACGTCGCAGGCTGTTGGTTTGCATAACATCTCAGGTACTGCTGCATGATGGCATTGGCTCGCTCCGCTTGCCCGTTGGTCTGCGGGTGTCTCGCCGACGCCAGATTGATCTTGACGTTTAGGAAGCCCATCAGTTTCTGCCAGAAGTTCGAGATGAACTGCCGCCCGCGGTCGGACAGAATAGACCGTGGCAGACCGTGAACCTTGAACACGTGGTCTATGAACAGTTTGGCGGTTTGCTCCGCCGTGGCCACCTTAGCACACGGAATGAAATGCGCCATCTTGGAGAACAGGTCCACCACCACCAACACTGCCGTCTTGCCCCTTGAGCTGGGCAGATCCGTGACAAAGTCCAGAGCCACCCTTTCCCAAGGTTCGACCGGAGTTTGCAGCGGCTCCAACAGTCCAGCCGGCGGTTTGTGCACCGGCTTTGCCCTCTGGCAGGTGTCACACCTCGCTACGTAGTCTGCGACCTCCCCTCTCATTCCAGGCCACCAGAAATCCCTGGCTACTAATTCCACCGTCTTCTCCTTGCCAAAGTGCCCGGCCGTGGGTGCGTCGTGCAGCTGCTGTAGCACCTTGGCTCGAAGTTCGTCACCCGGCACGTAGATGGCCCCTTTACGGATGAGCAAGCCATCTCGTAGCTGGAAACCGTCGGCCGCTGCCTTGCCCCCTCGCACCTCTGCCATCTTCGTTTGTGCGAAGGAGTCCCCCTGCAACGCTCGCCGCACCGCCTCTAGGTCCACGGTCGCCGCGGCGCACGCCCACACTGTCGGTGCAAAGATGTGCATGGCGGCCGCTGGTGTTGCGTCCTCCAGATACTGTGGCTTGCGGGAGAGAGCGTCTGCCATGATGTTGGTGTCCCCCGGGACATACTCTATTCGGAAGTCGAAGTCCGCAAAGAACTCAGCCCAACGTATCTGCCTCTGGTTCAGGAACTGTGCCGTGCGCCAGTGTTCCAGATTCTTGTGGTCCGTGCAAACCTGCACCGTGTGCTTGGCGCCGATCAGAAAGTGCCTCCACGCCTTGAACGCTGCATGAATGGCCAGCAACTCCCTGTCCCATATGGTGTAGTTCTGCTCGGACTTGCTGAGCTTCCTGGAGTAAAACGCTCCCGGCCGCCACACGCCCTGCGGGTCCTTCTGCAGCAGGACCGCCCCCACTGCTCTGTCCGAAGCGTCTGTCTCCACCCTCATCGGCATGCTGGGGTTGACATGAAGCAGCTGCTCTTCCGACGCGAAGAGACGCTTGAGGGCCTGAAAGGACTGCTCCGCCTGCTCTGTCCAGATGAACTTCTTCTTCTTGGAGCTAAGGGTGTCAGTGATGGCCGCCGTCTGCATCGCGAAGCCCTTGATAAACTTGCGATAGAAGTTCGCAAAGCCGACAAACCGTTGGACCTCCTTCCGGTTGCGTGGGCTCTTCCAATCCAACACCGCTCGAACCTTGGCGCTGTCCATGGCGAGCCCCTTGGCAGACAGCTTGTAGCCCAGAAAATCCACCTCCGGCACGTCAAATTGGCACTTCTCCAGCTTGGCGTAGAGCCTGTGTTGCTTTAGCCTGCCCAGCACTTCCTTGACGTGCTTGTCATGTTCTTGCTGCGACTCCGAAAAGATCAGGATGTCATCCAAGAAACAGACGCACGTCTTGTAGAGAAGTCCCGCCAACACGTGATGCATAAATGCTTGAAAAACGTGAGCGCCATTTTGTAGTCCAAAAGGCATAACTCTGTATTCGTAGGTACCCAGTGGCGTGAACATGGCTGTCTTCCACTCATCACCTTCCCGCATGCGAATGAGGTTGTACGCCCCCCGCAGGTCCAACTTGGTGAACACCTTTCCTTTCCGTACCTTCGCCAGGAGGTCGTCGATGCGGGGCATGGGGAAGTCCGACGGCTTGGTCACACTGTTCAAAATCCTGTAATCCACCACGAGTCTTTTTTGGGGCGTGTCTCGCTTCTTAACAAAGAATACAGGACTGCCCCCCACTGCCTTAGACTCCCGGATGAAACCGCGCTCCAAATTATGATCGATGAAGTCTTTGAGTTCCTGCAGTTCGTCCTCAGACATGGAATACAGCTTCCCTTTAGGCAGCGCCGCCCCCGGCAGCAGGTCAATTTTGCAGTCATATGGTCTGTGAGGGGGTAGCCTGTCCGCCTCCTTCTCGCAGAATACTTCCAGAAATTCTGCGTACTTGTGGGGAATCGCTTGCAGCGTGCCTAGCAGCAGCTGTGACTCCTCTTCCTCTCCTTCCTGCCTGGGTACGATGCAGTGTTCAGCACAAAAGGAAGAGCCGAAGACCAGCTGCCTCTGGAACCAAGCCATCGTTGGGCTGTGCTTGTCCAGCCAACTCATACCCAATACAATGGGCGTGTCAGACAGTTGAGTGACGTTGAAGCTGATGACTTCCCTGTGATTCCCAAGTCGCATCACCATTGGTGGCGTCTGCTTCACCACTTGCCCCCCTAGCAGCTCCCTGCCATCCACCGTGACAACCTGCAGGGGCAGTGTGGCCGGCAGCAACTGCACAGCGTGCCTGTCGACAAATTCCTGCCCTATAAAGTCCGCGTTGCTGCCGGAGTCGATGGTGATTGGCACGTCCATGGTGATTCCATTGGGCAGCTGGAGAGATGCTGTGAGCCTCACTACTGGTTTGGGCGGGAGGGGGTTCACTGGCTGTAAAATTTCTGGGGACTGCGTCACTAACACGTCTGGCTGGGCCCCAGTGCCTCTTCCTCCAGCCAGACATTGTCGTTTCCCTGCTGTGGTCCTCCCTGCTGCGTTGCTGCAGTCACCATTGCTGAGGCTGCAGTAAGCTTGTGGGGCCTCTGGGGACACTCTTTCGCCATATGCCCTGGCTGCTCACAGACGTAACACTTCCTGGTCCCTCTAGGAGGCTTCGCCTTCACTGCTGCCGGTGCTAGGGCTCTGGTTGCTGATTGAGCCCTTGCACCTCCAACCTCCATAGGTTCGGCTCCTCCTCCTGGCGGAGGCGTGGATTGCGTTCGCGCTGCTTCTCTGGGAAAGAAGGAGGGGCCCCCGGCTGGTTCGCGCCCTCCACGTCCTTCGTCCTTGCTCCACGGACGTCCTTCCAGCCTCACCCCCACGGCCAGTGCCCTCTGAACGACCTCCTGGGTGGTTCGGGGTCTCTCCCCCCTCGCTATCTCATCTTTAATCGAGTTGTGCAGTCCCTCCCAAAAGAGGTCTCTTACAGGAGCCGAATCTCTGTCCCATTCCAGGGCGCTGACCAAGGCGAAAAAGCGTGCATGATACTGTCTGACGCTGGCCCTCCCTTGTCTCAGCCCATGCACCTCCTTCCGTGCAAGATCAATGTCAATACTTGATAAGAAACACCCATCCATCGCTTTAATAAAGGCATCCGCATTCTGGAGCGCCGGATCGTTATCTCTCCATAAATTGCGCAACCATGCTTTCGCCTCCCCATGCAGATGGGACATGATGAACCCCACTCTCTCCTGTTCATCTCTAAAGTCTTTATGCAACAGTTGCAGTGCGCACAGTACGTCGGCTCTAAAGTTGGGATACTGTTGCAGGTTCCCATCGAAGTGAGAGAGCAGCCCGCCTGTCCGTCTCGCCAACCCAATTCCCTCCTGCCGGGGTGGTTGCTTTGCCAGTACGTCTAACCTGACCTGGAGATCCCTGCAGGCGGCAGCTGCCTCGTCCTCTCTCTTCCTGGATGCGAGAACCTCGGCGTTCAGTTGTGCCACTGCTTTTCTGAGGTCCTCTATCTGCTGCTCAGCCGTCATGTCTCCTGCCGTTCGTGAGCTCGCTAGTGGGCGCCTGTTTCTCTCCTCTCCTCGAGGCTGCAGATGCCCACAATGTAGAGACGGAGCCTACTGTCAGAGCTGCTTCAAGATCCTAGCTCACAGAGGATCACGCTAGCCAGCGGTCATTAAGTAAAAGTCTTTATTGAATTACAGTTTCCATTCTCACGCTGCTGTCTGCAACTCTACGTCTACTAGCTAGATCGGCGAGGCTCCGTCTGAGTCTCCGCCCCGTGCGCACCAACTTAATATCCTAGCCTTGCTCCACCTTTTCCTCCTGACTGTCCTCCTCTGGGTCCCTCTACCCCCCGGGGCTTCTTCCTTCCGGGATTCTTCTGACGCTGACCCAGACCCTTCTGCCTCCTTGCGCCGGGCTTTAGGACCCGGTTCCCTTTCGGGGCTGCTCGCTGCGCCGCCTTCCTCTGCATTTGAACTTGGCGCGCGCGCCCAACCTTCCACTTTCCTCTTAACCGTTTCTTCGCTCCCCGATGGAGGTGTGGCCACTCCTGACTCCTGCCCTCCCTCCTGGGGTGAGCTGCCAGCGCTTCCCTCCTGGCTCCTTTCCTCTTCCCTGCTTCCTGGCGGTGACGCTGGTCCCGATTTCCAGCTGCTCCCCCCTGAGTCTCCTCTGGCTCTATCTTCCTGGGGTGCCTCCCTAGACGCCCCCCTTGCCCTGGCCACTGGTGCTCCTTTCTGTGAATCCTCTGATTCACTGGAAAGACTGGGAGATCTCGGGTCGTCGTCATCACTCATCCTTTCCTCTGTCTCCTCCCCTTCGCTCTCTGTTTCCTCCCTTGCCCGTGCCTCTGCACCTAAACCCCTGACAACATGGATCACAGAACTCTGAAAGGGAGCAACTATGTATGAGCAACTGTTCATATGTGGCCATCCCTTTTCAGGTAGGGATCTGCACAGAGTGCTATGGTAGAGCATCCACTATGGATGCAGAATAGGGCTGAGAATGTGCCCCATCTGAAATCATGGAGAATTGCTGCCAATCAGTGTAGACCAGCATGTCCCAACCTTGAACCTGCAGATGTTGTTGGACTACAGCCCCCATCACCTGTCACCACTGGTCTTGCTAGCTAGTGGTGGTGGTAGTCCAACAACATCTGGGGATCCAAGGTTGGGAAAGAGTGGTATAGACAATACAGAGCTATCTTGCTAGTAATCCATATGAAAACAAGCTAAGGGCTCTTAGTAGACAAGCTTGGCATGAGTCAACAGTGTGATACAGCAGCAAAAAATGCTAATGTTATTCTAGGCTGCATCAACAGAAGTATAATGTCCAGATCAAGGGAAGTAATAGTCCCACTCTGTTCTGCCTTGGTCAGACCACACTTGGAGTACTGTGGCCAGTTCTGGGCATCACAGTTTAAGGATATTGGCAAGCTATAATGTGTGCAGAGGGGGGAAATCATATGACCAAAGGTCTGGAAGCCAAGCCTTATGAAGAACAGTTGAGGGAGTTGGGTATGTTTAGCCTGGAAAAGAGGAGACTGAGAGGAGATATGATAGCTATCTTCAAATATCTCAAGGGCTGTCTCATGGAAGACAGAGCAAGCTTGTCTTCTTCTGCTTCTGATAGGACTTGTACCAATGGATTCAAGTTACAAAAAAGGACATTCTGACTAAACATCAGGAAGAACTTTCTGACAATGAGAGCTGTTCAACAGTGGAACAGACTCCACTGGAAGGTGGTGGACTCACCTTCCTTTGAGGTTTATAAGCAGAGGTTGCTGGGGAACATTCCAAAATTAAACACACAGTAATGCATTTAAGCATTCCCAGTTTCAGTAAATTAAAGCAAGACCTGCCCTAAAAGACAAAACCTCTCTGCTTATTTCACCTGTACACTGTTTTGTTCAGTTTCCCTCAATGAAGTATTAATGGTATCTTTTTCTCTCTAGACTCTGCTTCATTCAAGTCACTTTGCTAACAAGTATTATGGTCCACTTCATCAGACTAGAACCTACTTCATCAGATGCATGAAGTGTTTTCATGGGAGATAGCTATATAGGCAGGGATAATGAAACACAGAAAGTACAAACAGTGACAATTACTTTATTAACACTTAACATTCACAATTAATGTGCAGGCGATAACACAAACAACCTGCCATTGATCCACTAATTAACATAGGTAGCATGATTTTTTAAAACCCACTGCACCACTCAAGCCACGGGTGACAGAACTAAACCACTTGATAAATTGTAATTCGGTGTAAAATAATCAAAGCTAATGGGGGATTTTTCCAGATTCCTTATGCACTATAAGAGTGAGAGTGATATTGAAAAAAAAATGCTTTCAGACCCTGCCAAAAGGAATCTTGGGTGGGAAGAAATGGGTGGGTCAGGAATTGGACTCTGCAGCACTTCCACTGAGGGGTGGTATCCATTTCTAGAAATATTCCCATTCTGAAAACAGCATTACATTCTTCAAAAAGGAAGCAATCAGGCCACAAGTGTAGAGGGGGGTGTGTGTGTGTGTGTGTGTGTGTGTGTGTGTGTGTGTGTGTGTGTTTCGAAGGACTGTAGCATGAAAAACTGCTGTGGTGGGTAAACCAGTGATACAGCTGGAATATTATGCCCACTGGCCCCACCCTGGCAAAATACAGATCAAGATATTTGTTTTGTTTCCCTGGTTTTTTTAAACAATAAATTCTCTTTTCGCTCAGCTATTGCCTGCAGCTTTTGTTTGCTTGCTTGCTAGCTTCATATTGATTAGGTGTGACCCTCTTGTTGAACTATTTCCCCCTTTAACCTGCTAAACTTAAAATATAACATGCTTCTCTGTGTTTGCATGTGTATGAAGAAGAGAGTTTTATGCTTCTCGAGGTCTGTAAATCAGGTCAAGTTTGCTACACATGGAGCTCCTTTAGGCAGATTCCAGAGAGTGGCTGAGAACAATTGATTAGCCCCTCTATGTTGGTGAACAAATAAATGCCTTTTGCCATTAGAAGGAATTTGGCCCTGAGCAGCTTTGTTTTCTACAGTGAATGGAATAGTTAACTTAGAGGAATCGGGAATATATGTACAATAGGAACTGTCTGGTGCAGTGTTCCTTTTCCACTATTCATTTGTTCTTGCTTTTGGCTTTTCTTCGCTGTTCCCTTTTTCCCCCATGCTACAGCTGCATCCAAGATTTGCATGCAGATGGCTAAGCATATGGCAAATAGGTAATGGCATTGCCATTTGATAGGTGTTTGGAATTTTCCATTGCTTATTTGTATAGCATTTTTGTGTGTTCAAGGTACTTCACATGTAATTGTGATTCTTCCAGCAACCTTGCAAGATAACCCACTATTATTACAAATTCCCCATATTGCAAATTGGTGAATGCAGACTAAGAAAGGTTAGCCCAGAGCTACCTATTGGGTTTGTGGCAGAGGATAGAATAGAACTGACTTCCTACTTTGCATCTCAGGGTGTAAAAGCAGCAAGGGCAGGAAATCCACAGAGCAGCTCCAGCTCCTCCGAGCTATTTTATATGGCCCACCAACCCCCATATTTCTCCCAATCATAGGACTGGGATAGGAGGAGAGGTTCCTCTCTAGTGCTACACTGTTTGGGAGGGAAATGGTTGTCTCTGCTCTTCAGAATCTTGGATCTGAAAAGCAGAGACAGGCATTGCCTTTTCCCTCACAAATTGCTGGTTAATAGCCCAGAATGGTCAGATGATGAGAATTCATTCTTAGGACCTGTGGCCCTCCAGATGTTGTTGGATTGCAGGCTACCAGTTCCAGCCAACATGGAATGATGGGAGTTGTAGTATTACACACATCAGCTAAGGGAAGGGTAAGCAGGTGTATGTGAAAACAGTTGGGAGCAGACAGAGAGGGAGGGAGAGAGGGCAATGTGAATTGGCTAGGCATTTTGAGGTGCATGTCCTCTCTTTAGAGATTGGATGGTATCACTTATGTTTAATGTGTATGTTTGCAAAGTCATCCAAATCAGGGATGGCAGTCACACACTTTCTCCCCAGGTCACATCCATCACTGGCCCTGTTTCATACCCTAAGTGTTTTTGCCTGGTGGAATTTGTCCTTGAACTCTTTTGGTGCCTGCCTGGACGAAGGCTAGAAAGGGCTGTAACATTCACATTTGTTGCTGTGCCCAGTTTTGCATCTGGAGCCACCCATTGCTGGCAGATGGCTTCCAGAAGATTGCTCAGGAGGGCCAAAAACGGTTCCCCATCCCTGGTGTAGATTGTATGAAAATGTCACTTGTCTCCAGTACTCTCTCATCCAATGCAACACAACCCCCTGTAGGGCTGCACCTGGAATTTCTCACTATGTGGGAAGTGGAAAGCACACAGCAATGCTTTGGAGGAAGGGGGAAAGCCTGCTCTGGGTGAGCCAGGGGAAGTTTGCAATATCAACAGCTGCAATGTCTGCTTGCAGACTTTCTGTCCACATCCCCTCTTCGACCTGGCACAGTGTCCAATATCTTAGAAACACCTAGACTGTCTCCCCCTTCTGTCATATGCAGCTCAGAAGTCCGCTGTGGCGCAGGCAAGCAAAGCAGCTGCTTGCAACTGCCCCTGACCCACAGTAAACAATAATTATTGGCATGTCCCTTGTGTGGCCCTTCAGCTCTGGTGATAAGAGTTGGTGGAGCTGCAATTAGAAAGGCAGTAAACTCGAGAGAGTGCAAAAAAGCACACTTCAGAGGTAATTTGGAGGGAGATAAACAGTGGGAGGTACCAGCACTGAAAGGAGATTCTGTCTTAATAAACACAACAGCTCGCACCCAGGGAGAGGAAATAAACAGCAGCGACTCCAAGAATAAGTAGAGAACAGCCAGCTGCATTAGGCTCCTAAAGTAACTTTATTGGCACTTTTTCTGGGGAGCCTTTTTTGTAAAGTAGCTTTCCTTTATCTCACCAATCACTTGGTAGTGCCGCATGGAATGGAAGCAGTCAGTCGAGGCTATGTGAGAGAACTGCCCAAAGAGGCATCTCAATCATCTAAAGTGATCTCATTATAATAAAAACTGAGACCTAACCAGGTCTCCCACGCTGCTTCGGAATTCATACATCTTCCCTGCCATGTCAGTGTGCTCTCTTCACATGGCAACTGAAGGTGGAACATTGTACTGCAAATAGGAATGAGGGGTGGTGGTGGCTTGGCTCAGATTTTAGTATAAACCTACCTCAATTGCACTTTCTGAAATACTAGGTAAACTGAAGCACATCTCTCTTTTGAAATCCATGCTTTGAATTTTATGAGGCTCTTCTGCAACAAAATGTGTACAAAAAAGTGTAAATTAGGGGGAATGGATAGGTTTGTGGAAATAACATAAAAATGATTGTATTAGGGAAAATTGCATGCAAAATGTGTATATTAGGAGAAATTTGCCCTAGAATGCTGACAAGCTTGCACCAGCTTTTTTTTTTTTTTTTTTTTTTTTTTGCAAACTGATGCAGACATGTGTAAAGATGAACTTAAGGGGGAAAACAGGAACTGAGAGAAAATGAAATTGAGAGAGTTGAAAGAGTAAGTGGTAAAACTTCATTCTTCCTACTAACTTTCAGGGTGACTGGAAGTTACCCAGGCTTCCTTTCATTGATTTTGTTTAGGGATGAATTAATTAATACTCTTCCAATCCAAACATATATATGTGTTAACAAATATATGTATTCAAGTGAGTGACCTTTGGATAGTTTTTTTTTTTTTTTTAGAGCAGCTTCATTTCAGCATTTGGAATTTCTGCTGTTTTGTTCCTGCCCCTTCGTCATATGCCTTGAGTTCATCAATCAACCACTGGAAATACTTCAAAAAACAATGTAAGAAATGAATGACATTGTGAATAAGGAGTTGGCTGCTGAAACTGGTGTCCACTTCCTCTGTAAAGTTGATATTTGGGTTCCACTTAACGAATTCATACTGCATCCAAAATTTCAACTAGGCAAATTTTGATCAATGCAGACTTTATTTAGATATTATTTTCAGCACTACAATATTACTTTCAGCACTAAGATAGCTAGATAGATAGATATAGATGATAGATAGTGATATCTATCTTCAGAAAGGCATTAAGTAACACATAATGCAAATATGGCCCAACAAGTGTCTGTCTTATTCCTGACCCAGTACAATGCCAGCAGTAGGTTATATACTGGGGGCCAGAGCTGGTCTTCTACATGATTGACCAAATGTTGAAAGTGCTGTTGGAGTGTACTATTTCACACTGCAAGTAAGGTGTCATACGGTTGAAAGGACCCTCATCAAAAGGAGCACATCATGGAAAGCAAGAATGCAAGGAAGAAACCTAGACTAGAACCCCTTCATTGCATTCCTCTGCCTGAATTCTCAAATATGAGAATTCTCAAACTATTCAGGAACAGTTTTACCATCTCCAGTTTGCGCACAAATCTTGCAATACCAGTCACTTGTTAGGCAGGGTGATGCCCTGGAAGTGGTGTCATGCTGAAGGTGAAAACACTCATGGGGATTATTGCATTCATGTTCCTGGTTATAAAGCTATCACTTCTGTCCCAGATTCTATTGGTCCTTCTATACTGCATTATCTGTTGCTTTATGGAACTGTGGCTTTTCCAACGCTTTACCACCATGTCTTGCTAAACTTCATCCACATCAGTGGACATGAGGTGACACAACAACAGATGTCATTGGCTATGTTGCCACCCCTGCACTCTTTATGCACATGTGCGCTTCTGTTCCCCCTTAAGTCACCCATGAAAGCAGAGGGAAAGAACTGTATGCCATCATCCCACCTCAAATACCAACACACTATTTTCTGGGTTAACGGGTTTTTGGGCAAACAGATTTTTCTTTTCTTTTCTGGAAGCAATTATCACAAAAGTGAGCTCTAAACTCCCACAAGATTCTACTAGATGTTCAGAAGTGGCTTTTATGTCATGTGAAAATTCACATAAAACACAGAAAAGGTAACATCAGGAAAATGGAATAAAGTGCTGTCCGAATGAAACCATAATTTATGCAGCTGTAGCTCTACCACCTGGTAAGCAGTGCTGAATTCCACTCTAAATGCTCTCCTTACTTCCATGGGCCCAGGGATAAAGCTGCGCATCCCTAGTCTCTGCTGCTGCTAACAATCTGAACTTCTCCATCAACATGTATCTAAAATGGCTTGTAGAGCTAGCTACCTGTTCGAAGGTATCTTTCGTGTGGTGCACTTTGCATCTCTGCTTGTGTGGTATATATT
Organism: Podarcis bocagei; assembly: GCF_964188305.1. Taxonomy (NCBI): domain Eukaryota; kingdom Metazoa; phylum Chordata; class Lepidosauria; order Squamata; family Lacertidae; genus Podarcis; species Podarcis bocagei. The sequence continues at coordinate 76,663,617 of NC_138130.1, read as the reverse complement.
ATACATAATACAGGCTAGTATATTAGGGTAAATTAGATACATGGAAACCTCATTCTGTTTAGAGGACTGGGGCTGTATGATCTTCATGTTCTTCTTTCCCAGAGATTCACAATTGCCACTGAGTACACTCATGGCAAAATTATCCTGTGATATGCCAAGCTTTGCAGCTCTGGAAAAAAAAAACCAGACAGGTGCCTGGGAGGCAGAAGACATTATTTTGTAAAGAGGGACAGGTGGCATTGTAGGAAAACACTAACAATTTGACATAATGATGCATGTGCCATGGAGAGCTATTTTGTGGTGGAAAAAAATGCCTAATCCAGAAAACAGGGATGGTTTTCTTTCTTGATAGGTTATGTTATTAACAAGCAGGAAAAAAAGGAGTGAGCATATAAAGAGGGTGGCTCTTGCCCATATGCTGAGCCCAGTTTCCCCAAAAGACTCCAAGTAATCCAATCTGTTCTTTTAGAGACAACCTTGAGCTTTTGTGCTTTAGCCCTCTGTTGAGGTAGGGAAGCTTCTGCCCCATAGCATATTCAATCACAGACCATCTGAATGGACAAAGCAATTCACGCTTTGGTGAGATGGAGCTGGGCCTCATTTTCTCTTTTCCCTGTAATATCTTCTCATAAACCTGCCATGTGTTTGGACAGATGCATAGAGAGATGAATGGTTTTAAGAATACAGGGAGATAGATATCTTTATTGGATAGACTGTAATTATGAAGTTAATGAAGCTATAAGAGCAGACCCAATCAGGAGGTGAATGCAACACAGCTTCAGCTGCTTCTTTTAACCCCACTGATGGTGAGAGCCTGCCTTGGTATGCTATAGCAGTGGTCTTCAACCTTTCCTGACAGTGGATTTGCCTTTTACCACAACCTGCAATATGGGAGTAGTGTTAAAAAATAATGATTGCAGGTGTTCTGTCAGTGTTTTCTCTGTCAGTCTTTCTCCTACAAGACTTTTCTATTTTAAGGCTGCCAATTTTCCATCTACCTACTTCACTTGTGACTGACCGATTGATGGACAAAAATGGCATCTGCCACTTTTCTTCCACCATAGGAAGCCAAAGTAACCAACATCATACAGACTTTATTTATTAATTATCAACACAGCACCTTTTTATAAGTCCTTCCAAAGCAGCTTACAAGTAGCATCGATACAGAGAAGATAAAGTAATACAATTGCAATTAAAAATATCAAAGTGTAGGTCACCGGGATCCTTCACACAGGGCAGTTGATAGGTGATGACCATGTGGGAGCACAGAGAGCTGGAGTAGATACCTAACTTTATCTTTGTCTGCCTCCCTCATTCTCTTCCCTGAAATACATCTCACAGGGTAGTCAGTGGTAGATGGCCTTGGGAGGCAGGGCAGTTCAGCTAGAGCAGGGGTGGGAAACCTCAGGCCCTCCAAATGTGGCCCTCCAAGCCTCTCTAACTGGCCCTTGGAACTCTCCCTAGACCAAATCTCTCACTGCCCCTGCTTTGCTCCCCAGGTGTTTTTGTCTGGCTCAAACATGGGCACAATTCACCTAATGTGCCCTGTTAGCAGAAGCCCTGTGCAACAATTTCCCCTTTCACATTGGGGCTTGGCCCCCTCTCCTAAATTGAAGAGGAGGGGGGTTGTTTCACTTGGCAAGCTGCAATGCACACACAGATGGAGCGTTTGCAAGAGCCTGGTATTGAATTATATCCTGTGTCCTTGAACTCTGATAATGCTTCTTGCTTGTCTCGATGAAGGATGAAGTGGGATGTGGTAGTTTATGTGGAAGCTAGCCTACTGTGCAGAGGTAAACATTGACATAAGTTGCTTCGCCTACTGGCCCTTAGAAGACTGGAGAGAAGGGAATGCAAACCTCGGGCTGAAAAAGTTCCTCCATCTCTGATCTAGAAGAAAGAATGAAGTTGCCTTTGCCTCCCCCCCCCCATTCCTTCCCATTGGGCAGTTGATACAAACTGATGGATAGAACCAAAACAGTGTCAAGCAGAATGATAAAATATTATGATAACAAAACCAACAAATATTACAGATTACTGGTTGATCTTACCCACTGATGAACCAGATCTTTGCCAGCTGTTGGGTGGCATATAATGGCAGAGCCATATAGGGTCCATTTAGGGAGCATATTCCACAGAGTCAGTGCCACAATAAAATAGGTCCTGTTTTGTGCCTCCCTGCCAAACCTTAGCCAGTGGGCAGACCGGAAGCAGGGGCTCAGCTATCAAATGGTTGGCATGGGGTTGTAAATATGGCAGAAGAGGATCGTTTAGATTCCTATGTTTATCTCCATGCTGTGAAAGAAATGCTTCACCTGCTGGTATCAGCAAAAGCTGTTGGGTAAAGGCACTGGAATGAGCTGGAGTTTTCTTTTCTTTTCTGAAAGGTAGGCCACCCTATTTTCTTTACTTCCCCTGTTAAAAAACTAAACTTCAAAACTGCTTTTTGCACTGCTGGGGCAGCCCACTTAAGTTGATGTGGGTCATTGTGACCCGCTAGTTTAAGCAGTTTAAGACCATAGTACTATGGCTTGGAGGACAAAAAGAAAGAAAAGGTGGGGGAAGCGTTTTCTCTCTTGATTAGAAGCTCAGGATCATTGGTGCTGAACCCCTCTGTGGAGCTATCCAAAAGGGCAACTTGGTGGGTCTCATTAGAGAGTGAGAATGAAAAAGTGGGTAGAGTTCAGAATAAAGAACCAGGTCTCAAATGGAAGATAAAGTTTAAGTCAGTTAAAACCACAGTGCAATCCTATGCATGTCTACTGAGATGTGTCCCATTCAGTTCAATGAGATAATGCCAGGGAAGTGTGTTTAGGATTGCAGCCTTATGGCACAATCCCATGCATGTTTATTCAGCAGTAAGTCCCATTGTGTTCAAACTGTGCATTGTAAGACTGCAAATCAAATTTTTGAAGTTTAGATGATTTTGATTTTACCACATGTAGATATGGTTTCTCACATACTGACCAAAGGATAATCAAATTAGGATACTAGGTGGAAGGTCTGTATCCACTTGAGAATTGGGGCATATTTTCTATCCTGACTTTAAAGAGTTTATATACTTGTATACTTCTATACTTATATCACTGGTCCATGAAAGAAGAGACATATGCAGCTTGTTATATGGAGCTGGGCATCAGAAAAGATGAATTTACATCTTCTGCATGGTTCCCTCTAGAGTGATAGACATGTTAGTCTGTTGTTACAAAAACAACAAAGTCTGGTTGGGCCTTAAAGACTAACATAAGCTTTTGTGGATACCACCCAATCTGTCAAATGCATGAAAGGTTAACCTCCTGCCTTATGTTTTTATTAACAAATTCATGGCTATCAATAGCTACTAGTTAAGATAGCTATAGAGCATGAGACTCTTAATGTGAGGGTCGTGGGTTTGAGCCCCACATTGGGCAAAAAGATTCCTGCATTACAGCGGATTGGATTAGATGACCCACGGGATCCCTTCCAACTGTATCGTTCTATGATTCCTCCCATATTGGGGGCAGTATCTCCTTGAATACCAGTTGCTCTCTCTCTCATTTCCTGCTTATGGGCTTCCCAGGAGTATTTGGGATGCTGACCAGGATGCTGAACTAGGTGGCCTGATCCAGCTGTCTCCTTATATTTTTATGCTACTTGAATCTGAAATATCTACAGTGGAGAGTCCATAAATAGTACTCAAATGCGTTGTGCAATTTGTCATTTGGAACGTCTAAAACGGGGACTAATTCTTTCAGTAAACTTATCCTCCATTTGAAAGATACTCAAAGCCACATTGTAAACTGGAGCAAGACAGCTTCAATCAAAGAGCCAATTTCACTTCACAACCCGAAGACAATGCCCACTTTATACACTGCCTTTCAGATCAAACCAATGGAGCTAGCCTTCGCCTAGTAGTCTGTGCAAAGCCTTAAAGTGTATCCTTCACAGGACTTTCCCCCCCCTTGTTCAGATTTAAGCTAACTTCTTGGCTTGATGGTTTTCAGCTGAACTGAACTGTGAAACCTGATATGGAGCACGTTTAATACCACCAGTATATGTACTGAATGCTAAGAAATGGTGGATATGAGGGGGGAGTGGGATCATGACAGCAGGCCCTGTACATAAGACCTATACATCCTTAGTTAACTATCAAAAGAGACTCTGCACACATGCAAACTCTATATATGAGACTAGGAACTTGCAGAAAGCAGGGTTCTCAATCACATGGAAAGAGCCAGTGTAATGTAATGGTTAGAGCATTGGACTATGACCTAGGAAACCGGAAACCAGACTTCAAATCCCCACTCAGCCATGAAGCTCCCTTGGGCCAGTCACTCACTCTCAGCCAAACCCACCTCAAGAGTTGTGGTGGGGATTACCAAAATCAAAACTTGACAACAGACGGCAGACTCCCTAAAACCTTTTTTGAAATGACAGACAATATGGACTTGATTGACATTTGGAGGACAAGGAACCCCTTGGGTAAAGAAGGAACCTTCTATTCTGAGGCCCACTTGTCATGGACACGAATCGACCAAATTTGGATATCTAGAGGGCTGGCTCCGAAAACGAGAAAAGTGGAAATCTGCCCAAAAACCTGCTCCGACCATAATGCCTTAAAAATGGAACTGAGACTTTTTCCAACTGGATCCTTCAGATGGAGAATGAACGACACCTTGTTAAGAGATCAAGAGATTGTGAAGAAGGCCCAAAAAACATTAAAGGACTACTTTGAAATAAATTTGAACACTACGGTGGAGAAAAGAACAATCTGGGACGCAAGTAAAGCTGTAATGAGAGGGTTTCTGATTCAACAGAATTCGATAAAAAGAAAATATTGGAATGGAAAAAAAGAAAAAATTCTAGAGAAAATAAGTGAAGGAGAGAAAAAGCTGAGAATTAAACCAAAGTCAAAAGAGGTGTTAAGAGAGATCAAATTTCATCAAGCACAATATTCGAAACTGATCAATCAAGAGATTGAGTGGAAAATCAAACAAATGAAGCAGAGATCGTTTGAATCAGCAAATAAATGTGGAAAGTTGTTGGCTTGGCAATTGAAAAAAAGACAAAAGTTAAATACGGTTACAAATTTGGAGATTCAAGGAAAAATAGTGCAGAAACCAGAAGAAATAAGAAAGTGTTTCCATAGATATTTCAAAGAGCTCTACGCACAGGGGCCTCAGAAAGAATCGGAAATGGATCAATTTCTGGAAACAAATGGACTACCTAAAATAAGCCAAGATAAAAGATCAATCCTTAACAGCAAAATAACTCAACAGGAAATTGAAGGTGCCATCCAAAACATGCAGCTGGGCAAATCTCCAGGCCCGGACGGACTCACCTCCAAATATTATAAAACTTTGAAGGACTTCTTGATACAACCGTTGTTGGAGGTTTGTAACCAGATCATGGAGGGGAGAAAGGCACCGGAAACGTGGAAAGAAGCATTCATCACATTGATTCCCAAGTCAGAAAGGGAAAAGACTCAGCTTAAGAACTACCGTCCCATCTCACTCCTGAATGTGGATTACAAAATATTTGCAGACATTTTAGCAAGTAGACTTAAAAATGTATTAAATGAAGTAATTCACAAGGACCAAGCAGGCTTTCTCCCTGGTAGACACATGTCGGACAATACCAGGAACATTATTGATATATTGGAGCTGTTGCGAATTAGAAATACAAGGGCTGCTCTAATCTTTATTGATGCGGAGAAAGCATTTGACAACATTTCTTGGATGTTTATGAAGAAGAACTTGAAAGGGATGGGAGTGGGACGGGGGTTTGAAAATGGACTAGAAGCAATTTATTCAGAGCAAAAAGCCAAGTTGATAGTGAACAATGTGGTGTCGGATGAACTTCTAATTGAAAAAGGGACACGACAGGGGTGCCCTTTATCCCCTCTGTTATTTATTTCTGTTCTGGAGGTATTGCTGAATATGATTAGGGAGGACCAGTTGGTGCAAGGTATAGAGGTCGGAGCGAAACAATACAAACTGAAAGCCTTCGCAGATGACCTAGTCTTGACAGTACAGGAGCCAGTATCTAGCACAAAAAGAGTTTTGGAACTTATTTTGGAGTTTGGTCGGGTGGCGGGATTCAAGCTAAACAAACAAAAAACTAAGGTTTTGGTCAAAAATTTGACACCTACAGAGATAGAGGGGTATCAGAAAGAGACAGAGCTAAGTGTGGTTAAAAAAGTGAAATACCTGGGGGTATATTTGTCCACCAAAAATTTAAACCTTTTCAAAGATAACTATGAAAAATGTTGGTTGGAAATTAAAAAAGACTTGGATATCTGGTCAAGATTGAAACTTACCTTGTCAGGCCGAATCGCAGCCATAAAGATGTGTGTTTTGCCAAAAATGCTATTCTTATTTCAAACCCTTCAGGTCGTGGACAGAATGGAATGTTTTGGAAAATGGCAGAAGGATATTTCTAAGTTTGTCTGGCAGGGCAAAAAGCCCCGAATAAAATTTAAAATACTAACCGACTCAAAAGAAAGAGGGGGGTTTGCCCTGCCGGACTTAAGGTTGTACTATGAAGCTGCAGCCTTCTGCTGGTTGAAGGATTGGTTCCTGTTGGAAAACACCGATGTCCTAGATCTGGAGGGGTTTGATAATGTGTATGGTTGGCATGCATACTTGTGGTATGACAAGGCGAAGGTTCATAAATTGTTCAAAAACCATATTGTCAGAAAATCAATTTTTGCCGTCTGGATGAAGTACAAGGATTTATTAGAAAACAAGACCCCGAGGTGGTTATCACCTGTGGAAGCCAAGATTTCTAAAAAAAAGCCCAATATGGAGGCCTATTGGCCAAAATATTGGGAACTGATTGAAAGAGTTGGAGACAATTGGAAGCTCCAAAGCCAGGACAAATTAAAAGGTAAGGTGCGAGATTGGTTACATTATGCTCAAATTCAAGAGGTATTCAAAATGGACAAAAAAGTGGGTTTCCAGGTGGAGAAATCGAAACTGGAGACGGAGTTACTAGAACCAAAGACTAAGGTACTTTCGAGGATGTATGACTTGCTGCTTAAATGGAACACACAGGATGAGACAGTTAAATCTGCTATGATAAAATGGGCACAGGATGTAGGACACAACATTATGTCTGAGGACTGGGAAAGGTTATGGAACACCGGTATGAAATTCACGGCATGTAGTGCCCTGAAAGAGAACATTATGAAAATGGTATACCGGTGGTACATGACCCCAGTCAAGTTGGCTAAAATATACCATCTTTCTGATAATAAGTGTTGGAAATGCAAGGAGGCAGAAGGGACATTCTTTCACCTCTGGTGGACCTGCCCGAAAGTAAAGGCCTTTTGGGAAATGATACATAATGAGCTGAAAAAGGTATTCAGATATACCTTTTCTAAGAAACCAGAGGCCTTTCTTCTGGGCATGGTGGACCGGAAGGTGCCAAAGAAGGACAGAACCTTGTTTATGTATGCAACCACAGCAGCTAGGATTCTTATCGCAAAGTTCTGGAAGACACCAGATTTACCCACACTGGAGGACTGGCAGACGCAGCTGATGGACTACATGGAGTTGGCAGAAATGACTGGCAGAATTCGAGATCTGAGCGAAGAAACAATGGAGGAGGACTGGAAAAAATTTAAGGACTATTTGCAAAAACATTATAAGTTGGTTGAGTGTTAAGATTGTGCACGATTAAGAAACGTTATGCTTCTGCAATTTATTTTAAGTAAATGATAAAGTAAGTATTGATGGAAAAAAACGAGACAAACTAGAAACAAAATATTATGTTTATTAAGAGTGTTAAAATTAAATTACAAATTTTTGAAATTGGTAACATAATAAATATAAAGGTATAATAAGTTCGGAAATAAGATAATAAATTGCTGAATTGGTTAGAATGATGAACGCAATGCTGAGAGGATGCGAGGAGGTCCAAAAAGATGTCGAAAAAACTCTATAATGATCTTTTCTTTTTTCTATGCTTTTCTTTATATATATGGAAAATGTTTCTTGTATACTGTTGTCCAAACAAATTTGTTCACCTATGGAAAGAAACGCAATAAAAATTTTTTATAAAAAAAAAAAGAGTTGTGGTGGGGATTAAATGAGGAAAACAGGTAGGATATAAATGCAATAAATCAATGCATTTGTATGCATATAGGGTCTGTTATTTCAATCTAGCAGATGTGTATAGATTTGGAACAGGTCCTGCTGCCATGATCCCTGTCCCCAGGGCTTGCGCACACATAAGGCAGCCCGCTTCGGGTGGCATGATCCACAGGGGCAGCAGATCCGGCCTCCAATGAACACATTGCCCACTGCTGCCACAGTGGCAACAGCAGCTGTGGCGCACTTCCTTGGAGGTCAGATCTGCCACCTCCTCTGCAGTGCCCTATCCATCACTGCCACATGCAAGTGCACAAGCACTACAGTGGCCTGCTCAGAGTGTCAGTACCCCTACATCACAATGAGATGGTTTAAGGGGGAGCAGGAGGCATGGTGCAGGTGCACTGAGGCTCTGCCCAGGACCACAGCGTAAGTATGCCTCCTCATTCCTCGCAACAGAGGCCTTCTTGCATTCTTTTGCTGGCCAGAGCCTCAGTGTGCTGCCTGTGGGGTCTTGAGTCTCCCCCACCCACCTGGCAGGGTGGCAAGGTTCTGCAATGGCTTTCCCCAAGGAGATGCCCTTGCGGAGCCTGCCTTCCTGCCTAGTGGTGAGGCTTTGTCAGGGTGGGGGTCAGATCAAGGGTGGCAGTGGGGTGTCTTGCCCGAGGTGCCAAAACACCTCAGCTGCCCCTGCTTCTCCCTCTCCCCTTCCTATTCATTCACACACTGATTGTGCGAAAAGCACTATTGTTGGCTGCTAATAGCTTGCTCTGCTTGACTTCTGGTAGCTGGGTGTTCAATGAGTAATGACAGGAAAAGAGGGCTCATTATAATTACAGCACATTAAGTTAGTGGAAGTTTTCTTGGCAAGGCGTTATGAGTCCATGCTCTTCCAGAATTGACTGCTGAAGGGACTGTTTAAAATTTAAAACGTTCTCGTTGGGTGCCTCTTGTGGAATACAGATTGGCCCACATTAGAAAATGGAAACTCCATCACAGATTTCTCCCCAACCAGACCATGATTATATCCATTTACATTCCCTGCCCCCGAGCGTCGCCTTCCTGCACATGGATCTCAGTATTAGCGTATTGCAGTCAACTACTCTCACCCTAGTCCCCACCCAATTCCTTGCTTCTGAAAAAAAGAATGTGTATAAAAACTGAGGGGGTGGGGAGACATCATGAAAAAATTCTACGTTATTTGCAAGATGTGAAATTGTGTGTGCGGTAGATCCGTTGCAATCAGTAGACACAACTAACTTACATCCATTGGTGTCAATAGGAAGATTGCAATAGGATGCAATCATATATTTTTAGTTCATAATGGTGGAGGAAGATTTTGGCTAATAAGACTAGAAGGGCCAAGTCAAAGACCCATTTACAATAATAACAAAGTGGAATCCACTTTTTGGAATATTTTCTAAGCTGCAGTGAATTAAGCATGTGGAATAATGTCCCAAACCATGGTTTGATTTTACAAAATAAAAAAAAAATAGTAACAAAAAAGTCACATGAAAGGAAAGGGCTACAGATGGAAGATAGAGTTGATAATATAAGATGGGAAGGGGGAGGGAATATTGAGACACCAAAATCAATGATGAGTGGGAAAGCACAAAAGCATAGAAAGTTCGCAGAAGAATGGCCATTTCTGTTTTCTCAATCTCCATTCCTAGCTGGAGAAAAATCTATCTTGCACTTGCTTCTCCTCTTCTCCTAACAAAAATAGATGCCCGGGCAGGTGTCCTGTTTTTCTCCTTGAAAATCAGTTCATCTTATAAATGCATTTTAAAAAACAAACAAACATATAAGCACTGTCTCAAACTGCAGAACTATTGTGAGCTTTTTTAGCATCTGAATCTGAAGGAGGTCATACTTTCAGTGGGACCTCTCCAATATTTTATGTACAAATTCATCTATCAGACTGTCATACTTAAAGCTTTTTGACAGTTCACTTTCTACTGATACCATTTAAAAAATCCTGAGAGTCATTTTCTTGGCTCATCAGACACCTCAGAGAGCTCTGTGGAAACTACGATAATGGGTCCACCCAGGGAAATGCACAGTACTACAGCCTTGTGCTGTCTTTTTCATTCAGAAATACACATTTTACAGTGGCAAATGAATATATAGCCTGTTTCATTTCAGCAAGGCATTGCAGCTTCTTCATCCGTTACTAATAGTCAATATCAAAATAGTCTTTTGGGGTCCATTGGCGTTTGTTAGGAAGAGCCAGCCTTAGCAATTTTGAATAGGCCTGAGAAACAACATTTTGCCAGTATGTGAGAAGTTTCCATTCCTGTAGCACCATAATGTACAAACCTGTCCGAAGGGTTTGTGGGAAGGAATTAGTGAGAACAATCTTTTGTCACACAACATTTTAAATTGCTTGTATATAATATGTATGCAGTCAAGGACAATCAGTAACCAAGTCCCTATAGTCTCATTGTGGGGGGAGAAGTTGTTGGAAGGACATTACATATTTGCTCCAAGACATCTGAAGATTTTAAAAAGCTTCTTAGGGGAATATTCAAGGTTCTAGTTTTGACATACAAATCTCTAACCTTGTGGCTTGGGCACTAGCCCTACATATATGAGACAGTATAATCTCCAATATATCACAGCTCAATCTTCAGGATCAATAATATCACTCTACTTTACCTGTGAGACCTTCCTATTCGGGCTGGCTTTTTAAAGGTCAAGATTAAGCCACTATGGGATGATTTTGCAATATAATAGCCAAAGACTTAGTGGAAATTTATTCTGTATTGTCCCTTTTCAGGATCTCTAAAAAGAAGGACCCTAAGAATCATAACTTTTTTGTTTTACAAAAAAAAGAGAAGTTTCTAGCTTTCCTTGTTAGAATCTGAAAATGTACTGACAGAGCATGTGCTATCAAATTAAAAACAGAGAGGAACGGGGTTCCTTTTCCATTGGTCGAAGAGTGGGTTTCTCCTTCAGGTACAATATTATCAGGGACTCATTTTACACACATCAGATGTATTCACCTTAGCCTGCTCTTTCTCAAGCTACTGAATTGCAAGTTAGAGGTCATATTCTATGTTGTGCTGCATGATTGCTGCAATTTAAATTTCCGGAACATATAAGCAAAAGGTTTTAAAAACAGCTTTGCAAGAATATTTGGCTTTAAGCAGGACTTGAAAGATGAGCAAGACAGAGAGAATGGGCCAAATGATCTTAAGTTAAAGAACACTATCCAGTAATGTATAGCTGGGAATGCTAAAGTTTCCTTTACTATATGAGCAATATTTTCAATGAGGTGTATTATCAGAAGTAAGAGATAAAACCAAGGGTGGCAAAAAGCCTTAAAAGGTGAGGGCAGAAATCTTGAATTAGGGTAAAGACTGGTAAACAATGAAAAGGCTTGAACTGGCCAATGCAGGGAGCAAGATATGTGATCCTAGCAACCAAGATTTGAGCAGAGACTGACAAGGTGGCTGCTATAGCCTGCGAGAAAACAGCAAGAAAGAGCCAAGGGCCTGTTGATATTGATCATTTTGGGGAAATAAAAGTAGCAGGCCCTTGCAATGGAATGAATCTGGCAGGTGGAGATGTGTACAGTTGCGAGGAAGAACTCTGCAGTCTCATTGGACTACAGAGGAAATGATAGCTTTCTCTGGAGTTGCGGTAGAATCACAGAAGCATAGAATTGTAGAGTTGGAAGGGACCACATGGTTCACGTGGTCCAGCTCTCTGCAATGCGGGAATCTTTCAAAGTGGGGCTTGAAACCCACAACCCTGAGATTGAGTCTCATGCTCTACCGACGAATCCAATCACAGTTGTTGTAGCAATATGAATCTCTTAAAAATTGGGAGGGAAAATACAAAGTCAGAATCGGGGAACCTGTGGCCTTCCAGATATGGTGGGACTTCAACTCCCACTAGGCACTGTCAGCATGCCCAGTAGTCAAGGATGGTGGGAGCTGTAGTCCAGCAAGATCTGGAGTATCACAGGTTCCTAGTCTTTGCAGTTCTGCTGCTTTTCTTTTGTTTGTTGCTCCTGTTTGCAGTTTCCCCTCTTACTCAAATTATTCCTGCAGTTTCTCAGACTTGGAGGAGGCTTCCACTTCTGGAGATATTTTGTGACCAAAACAGCGAGGTAATTTTTAGTCTTCTGTCTTCCCTCGAGAGGAGAGGAATTTTCTTGCCATTTGTATTTTCATCTGGCATTCAATACTTACTGGAACCTGCAGAAAGCTTTTATTGCCTTATTTCATCTTACAAAGCCCTCTCTTATTCTCTATATAAAACATATTGATGCCATTTCCCATGAAGTGCACCCTAAATATATTTAACTAGGCATTAAATTTAGATTTAACAGGATAGTAACTGCCTCCTAAGTAAATACTCTGAGATAAGGAAATGTTTAGCCAGATTTAGCAGTTGTGTGGCAGATGCTACTCGCATTGCATAATTGTTAATCTCCGACAAATATGTTTTCTTTACTCCACTGGTATTTAATTAACATATAATAACTCTTATTAACTGCAAATGAACAGCTCACATGATGCCATGGGAAGAGGTATGCAGTGCTATTGATGTAGTTGGCTGTTTCAGATTGCCTTCAACTTCTCACAGTAGCAAGCTTCACCCCAGCTTATGTGCTTCTTCACAATAGTGTCCTTGTCAAGGTCATCCTGGACAAGAGAGGAGAAAGCTTCATTACGAAATAGCATATCAAGGCAGAGGCATCATTATAGTGTGAGCTGTATTTACTGTAGGCCAACAGAATGCATATTACAAGGGTAGGTGTGGGGTTTTTTCATTTAAATTTTAACTGAATTGAAAAATTTAGAAGATCATCTGAATTTTCAGTTTGGGAATTGCATTTGCAAAGAACCACATCGGTACAGAGGAATGGTCCAAGCATTTTGATGCAACTGATGACAGCAAATATGGAAATCTGGGACATGGTGTGCATGTGTATCAAATACCAATTTCTGTTGTGGGAGCAATTAAAAATAACTGTAAAAAGATGCTGGTGTAAAATTCTTACTAATATATTCCATTTCAGAATTTTCATTACAAACTGCAGCTTGAAAAACAAAGATTCCCACACCCAAAATTTATCAGCTGATACAATGACACACAATGGGTGTGAATCATGAAGACAAACCACTATTTAGCTGAAAGGACTGAAAACAATTACAATAATTAATAATAATACCCATCTGTTCTGCTTGACAGCAAGTCTTGTATAGCTCCAAAGCTTGCATACACTAGACCCAATAGTCCTCACTAGTTTAATAAATAATAAAAAGATTGTAAATAATAATAAATAATAAAATACATTATTTATAACATAGCAAGGGATGCCACCATGCAGAAACTAGCTGAAGCCTGCACAACCAACACAGATAGGCATTTGCCAGTTGATTAAGTTGCTTTGAATGTATACTTGACTTTATCCGGTAATGTTTTATTCTGGATTGTTTTATTTGATGTTTTGATGTGGTTTGTAAACCACTTTGAGGTTGTTGTAATAATAATAATAATAATAATAATAATAATAATAATAATAATAATAATAAAATGTGCTAAACTGGGTATTATTTGCCTGGACTGATCTGGATATGAATGTGCATTGCCATCCAATACTATTGACCGTTGTGTGTGTGTTACAGGATCAGGGGCACTTATGTCACTTATTTATATATTTTATAATCTGGAAGTAACATGGCAACAACTCTGCACGTATACGTTACAGTTTGACGTAACAATCTCCCATAGTTTGCGGTTTGTTTATATGAACTTGCCAGTTATTTAGATGGCATTGTATTTTATGCAAACTCTGGCAAATGGCAACAACTAAGTGTTTCAATTCTGCAACAAAACGCTCATGACTCTATTCCATTGAAAAAGTAAAGCACATAACTTGTTGAATGTCTTCATCACCTGCAAGCAGGAGCAAGATGGCAACAGTTCAGAAGGAATCCCTAATTTGGACTTTTGTTGGCTTTAGTTGGAAAAAAATAAGCTCTCTTCCTATTAATCCTTTCCTCTGTCACATGCTCTTGTCCTGGTTGTAGCCAGATTCCAGAATCTGGCAGCATCATTAAGATTGTCCCTGGGCATGGCTGTCTCATGTATGTGAGGAATGGGAAAAGAGGGAGGGTACCGACACTGATTGAGCCATCATCCCAGGCTAACTGCCCCCTACCCGCTTACTTAATTAATCTCCCATCCTTGTGCAATGATGGCGATGGTGCACGAACTGCTCTGTGAATGCTCTTTGGGTCAAGCTGGCGAAGCTGTTGCAAGGATCTGGGGCTCAGCTGCCGGTGCTGGCGTTGGGGGAAGACAGACTGAGCATTCACACTGCAGGCAACTCAATGCCATCATTGTCTGCACTCCAATTAGACCCTCACAGGCCAGGGGCACAGAGGAGAGAGCGTGCAAGAGGAAAGGGCTGGTCTGAGGGTGCGGCTGTGACTGTTTCATCTGGGGAAGGAAAAGGAAAGAAGAATAAAAGAGCAATATCTGAAACTGAAATGCTAATTGCCCACAAGAATGTTCCCCTTTTCATCAAAAGGTCTAATGATTTAAGGACGCTCTATCAAACTTCGGGTCATTACAAAAATTCTGCCCCCAGGTCCAACTGCCAACCTTTTGTTGTCTCTATTCCTCACTCCTCAGTTCTTAGATTGTGGTGTGTGTGTGTGTGTGTGTGTGTGTGTGTGTGTGTGATCATTAATGTTAAGATATTGCAGTAAAAAGGGTATTCAAACATATGGATAGCACTGTGATTATATTTCAAGAAGATTTTCTGCTCTCCGTTAATAGCAGTATATATAGATCAGCCTCAAGCTGAACACAGTAAAGAAAAAGGAATGGGGGGGGGTGGAAGGCAAAGGGGAAGGAAGGAAAGGAAATCAGCCCAGCTTTAGATGCAATTGGAGGTTATAGTTTAGTAAAATGGAATGTTAGTGACAGGGTAATTTCAGCCCAGGTAGTGGCATTCTGGACTGCATAAATTCAGATTTGGGATCCCAGTTTGGGATCAGGGAGCTTTTTAAACTGGGGAGTGTGTTAAATATGTGCCTCTACCCCACCCTAACCTTAAATGGTAGAAGCCAGGAGTCTATCACCTCATGATCTCTGGTTTGGGATCAGGGAGTTTTTTAACATTGGGAGATGGTGTTAAAAGATATGCCCATCCCACTTAGTCTGAAGCGATGCAGTTTAGAATACTTTGTTTATATTTATTTATTTATAATAGTGTTTATATACCACCTTCTCATAAAATATCAGGGCAGTCATATCATCTCAGTCTATCACCTTGTTCTGAATAATGTGTAGAAACACTGAGGTATGACTCCCATGATGCACTGAATGAGGGGAGTGGGAAGGCTACTCTTGGAAGAATAGAATCATAGAACCTTATGGATTAAGGGCTAATTTCCCCTGACAAGAACCTTGTTTGGGCATTTATTCAGGTAGAAATGGATAAGTGGAAGTAGAAATGGATACTTAAATTGGGGGTTACACCCTTTTGAATTATTCCTGACCTCCATATGTTTTGAGTTCCTGTGTGCATGCAAACAAACCTTAAGTCCCCATACCTGTGGTTCATAATATGCTTTTCTAGCTTGGGAGTCAAGCATTTTGGTGCCCAGGACTGCCAGACCTAGAAGTGGCAAACTTTCCCCAGCCTGCCCACCTTTCAAGCACTTGAGGTCACTGTAATAGGACTTCAGGTGATTTAGGCCATGCACACACCATACATTTAAAGCACATTAGTCGCCCCAGAATTGTAGGTCTGTGAAAAGAAAACAACAGTTCCCAGGCTTATTGGGGGGGGGGGACAGTGTGCTTTCAATGTTTGGCATGCACACAGCCTTAAACTTAAAAACCGCAGGTGCAAAGATTGTTCCTTTGCAGTCCCAGCTGAGCTCGATCTGCCAAGAAAGATATTTCATTCGCCTCCCAGCTGAATTTGGTTCCATCACTTCTCCTGCTCTGCACATTATGTCGTATGAGGGGACAAGAGGCATGGCTTGGGCCAAACAGCACCACAGGCTGAAAGGGGGGGCCTGGGGGCCCCAATTAGGTACTTGGGCTGCAAGTCCCCCCCCCCAACTGCTGTATGCATTCAATGATAAAAGGTAAAGGGACCCCTGACCATTAGGTCCAGTCGTGGCCGACTCTGGGGTTGTGGCGCTCATCTCGCTATTGGCCGAGGGAGCCGGCGTACAGCTTCCGGGTCATGTGGCCAGCATGACTAAGCCGCTTCTGGTGAACCAGAGCAGGGCACGGAAACGCCGTTTACCTTCCCGCCAGAGCGGTACCTATTTATCTACTTGCACATTGACGTGCTTTCGAATTGCTAGGTTGGCAGGAGCAGGGACCGAGCAATGGGAGCTCACCCCGTCACCGGGATTCGAACCGCCAACCTTCTGATCAGCAAGTCCTAGGCTCTGTGGTTTAACCCACAGTGCCACCCGCGTCCCCTCAAATGATAGGTGCACACATATAGAATTCAGGACCAGCATGCATGCCCAACTTGTGCTCATGGACTTGTGCTCATCATTGTGCTCCCCCAAGCCCTGTCTCCCACTGAAAGCTGCTGGCCTTTGCCAAACCCACCAGAAGCTGAAGCTGCCAGGCTTGGCAAACTGCTGCAGTGCAAACCACAGTTTAATGGAGCAAAGCAGTTTGCCAGCTCCTGAATTCAGCGAGTGCCTCCTCACGTCAGAAAGAAGGCGGCAGGCTGAGGCAACAGAATACTGGACTGTCCCCCGCCGCGCCCGCGTGTAAGAAGTTCCCACGTGCCAGAGAAAGATGTTGAAGGACCCTCTCCGCGAAGTTCTGCTTTACTTCTGAAAGGGCGCTTTATTATGCAGGGGAGCGTTCAAAACACCACAAGCGCCCAGAAACCTTCCCTCATTCCATGCAATGTGGTGGCGAGCAGAGGAGCAGCCCTGGCGGGGGCACGACAGCCAAGGAGTAATACGACCCTCAGGAGGGTGAAATAGTGAAATACGGGCCAACTTTCTCTTCCCCCCCCCGCCCATCTTGCCGTATTCCCCCCCACCGCCCAGAGACCTCTCTTTCCCTCCATGGCGCTGCTCATCTCTCCTCATCCAGCCGCAGCCTCCCCGTCTCCCTCCCCCTCGCCTGCTCTCCCCAGGCCCCTCGGTGGTTCCCTCTCTTTCCCGAGCCTCCTGCCGCCCTGTGGTAGTAGCGGTGGTGGTGGTGGAGTCGTCCAGGCCTCGGAGATGAAGCTGTTGTCGTGACAACCTCGAGGAGCACCGGGGCTTTGATCTGGGCGGGCTGGTGGGGCGGCGGAAGGGGGCCGCCGTGTGTGTGTGTGTGTGTGTGGAGTTGTTGAGGCGGGTTGGGGCTGGTGAGGCGGGAGGGCGCGCGTGTGGGCGCCACTGGCCCGAGAGCCAGGCTGTGAGAGAGGAGACCCCTTTTCCCCCTCCTCCGGCGCTGAGGCGCGCTTCGCCCTCCCTTCCCCTCGCTCTCTCTCCATCCCTCCCTCCTTCCCTCCTTCGCTCCGCCTGGGAAAGTGGGTTAGGAAGGGAGCCGAGCGCTCAGAGACTGCTCAGCCGCTCGCCCGAGCAGGAGCATCCGCGCGCCGGG